>NC_074716.1:46337712-46510212 GCF_947242115.1 Biomphalaria glabrata | reverse complement strand
TCCTTACGGCACCTTCCTGATTCTCATCTTATCTGCGGCGACCATATTCTTCCAGCTGAAAGCCAAGGCCAAGTGGAGACAGTCCATCTCAAGTGAATCTCTGCAGAGCGGCAAGAGCGTCGCGCCATTCAAGGAGAGAAAGTCGGTCGTGATGCTGATGACGGTATCCATCGTCTGCGTGCTGCTGGTTCTGCCCAAGTCTCTGATGCTGACGGTCGGTGGAGTAGTTAGGGAGATGAAGATGGATGGGGCCTACAAGGATATCACCACCATCGTCTACTCCTTCACGTCATTGCTGGAAACCATCAACAGCAGCATCACCATCTTTATCTACTATAGAATGAGCACAAAGTATCGAACGGAATTTCAGAAATTCTTTTCCGTTTTTAAAAAATAGTATCATTCTACCGAAACAAAATATTGTGAATAAATATCTGTATCTACAAGTCAAATGAATTTTTCTTTATTCTTCTTTACCATTGTACAGATTGAATGCTACTATAAATGTTAGGTCTACTTGTTGAAGTGTTTCTACCTGTGAGAACAACTGTCCCATGCTTGACTTTGTAGGCTTTGGTAATTTAATTGATTTATTATAAACACGGCAGCGGTTCTCAACCTAGATGGGCCGGAGGGGGGTGGAGAAGATGTAATGCTACGTGCTTATTATTAGTTTCTCTTTTCCGTATTCGTGAAATAAACTTGCTCTGTAAAATTAAATTATATAATGATAAAACATTTACAACTAATTTGGTTAGTAAATGTCGTTCTTTCCGTACACGCCTTTGAATCAATCGTGCCCAGTCTCAAATACAGGTAGAGACATGTAACTGGTGCATGCGGGGCAGGGGTGTAGCCAGGAATTAGCCATCATTTGGGGTCCCGGGGGCTTGATCTCTTTAGGGCCCTCTGCATTTTGCGTAATATTTAATACTTAATGTAAAAAATACTCATTTGTGGGGCCCGGAGGGATTTTCAAATTCTTCACTCCTCCTCCACCCAAGTTACACACTGATGCGGAGATCTCGCTCTGAACGGAAACAAGCGAACCCTACAGAACACTGCCAGATACCTGGACAGGGATGAATCCCACTACGGAGCCTTAGTGCATGGAGGCTTTTAAATGGTGGAGCAGTGTTTCCAAACTTTTTTCCTTAACGGAACATTTCAAACATTTTGACTACTAAAGGAACACTTTTCTTTTCTTTTTAAGAGAGAGATTAATTCACGTGGTGGCCTACAAGTTAATTATTTCAGTAGTTCATGGAAGACTTATTCAGGCCTCGCGGAACTCTAGGGTTCCGCGGAACACAGTTTGGTAACCACTGATGGAGAGTCACTTTCATACCCTTAAAAATACCATTTATGTACAAAATTTTCTTGCTCAGTTGTAGCCTATGTGTATCTAGGTCGAGCACCTTACGTTCCATCTGGTAGGAGACCAAAGCAATGCCCTTCTTCCAGTCTAACCTCAGGGTTAACAGACGTCCGGCAAATGGAGACCATGTCCTCCTTTTTTTTTGTCCTGTCCTCCATCCGGCAGGCCTTTGCCTATAGAGTAAAAATGTCCGGCTTTTTCACGTCAATTGGATATTATACACTAGGCCTAACTAATTGTATTCCTTCATATCATCTGGATTAATTGCACAAAGTCACTCATTGACAGCACTGTCACGACAAGTAAGATGATAATTTTTTTGACAGCCTTCTTCAACAGGTGTTCATTTTTCTAGGATATTCAAAAGAAACCAGTTCATCAAAATACATCAAGATCTTTTATTGTTTATTTTGCGAGCCGAGGCTTAATAATCAAGCCGAAAAGGTTTTTTGTTAATCAGTGTGCAGTGGACCAAAGAAGGAAATACTCCCGCCAGTGAGAGACACTTTACTCACAATGCACAATCTGAAGAAATATCTTGCATGGAGTTCCACATGTACGCTTGTGCTAAGATGTACAACTGGGAAAAGATGCTGTCATAGAAATACACTATTCAACAATCAATATAGAAAAGTTTTACAGCCTTTGAAAATTTCATCACAGTGTAATGCTAGTTCTAGTTTTCAAAGTTTACCTTGTCTTGTTGTGTTGTCCTTCTTCGTAAGTCTTTGTCCTTCATTGTAAGGATTTGTCCTTCTTTTTGCCCTCCTCTGGGAGTGCTTGTGTCTGGTAACCCTAACAGCCCATGGAGGGCTCTGGCCTGCTTCACCACATCCTTCCATTCAGATCTTTCCTGGGCCTTTTGTCTCCACGCCCTAACCCCAAGCTGTTGTAGATCTGCCTCCACATCGTCTATCCATCGCAATCAGGGTCTGCCTTTGGGTCGCCTGCCTTTTGGTTTTTGCCTGTATACAATTTTCGCTCCTCTGTTATCGGACATTCTTTCAAGGTGACCTGCCCAACGTAGTCTGTTCTTTTTTATTTCTGTCACTATCGGTGGGTCTTCATACAATTGATATATCTCTTGGTTAGTGCGTGTCCTCCAGCCTGTTTCATCTTGTATAGCACAGCGTAGATTTTCCTTAGAATTTTTCGTTCCCAAGTATTTAGTAGATTTTCAGTTTTCTATGTTGATGTCCAGATCTCGCATACATTGCTGCTGGTCTTATTATGCTTTTGTATATCATTTTCTTGGTTTTCCTTGATATTGTTTTCTCTTAAGTAAATGATGGGTGCTATGAAATACTCTCTTGCCTCCTGCTATTCTTTCCTTTATTTCTGTTAGTAGGCCATTTTTTAAAATCAATTTGTACTTCCTAGATATTTGAAAGTTTGGACATTTTCAAATTCGTGGTCTTTGATTTAGATATTTTGTCCCTCTGTTTGATTGTCTCTTGTCATTATGATGTACTTGGTTTTACTTTTCATTGACCTCAAGTCCTGCTGGTCGAGATGCTTCTCCTAGTTGTTTGAAACCTCTAGCAATGTCAGAGGTATCTTTACCCAATAAGGCAATGTCATCGGTATAAGCAAGGTATTGTAGAGCTTGGCTGTATATCATCCCTGTTGGTTGTGGACCCGTGTTTTCTCTCCTGAAGTAGTTAGTAATAGTTCCCTTTGAGTTTATGTGTATATTTCTTATAACTCTCTCCAGTGTTAAATTGAAAAGCATGCAGGAAAGTGCGTCTCCTTGTCTTAATCCTCGTTTAATCCAAAATTCCCGTGAGTGTTCTCCTTGTATTATGACTTTACTTTTTGACACTCTACAGGATTTTGGAATACCTAACAAACTGGTAACCCTAACATCAGAGCGATATGTATTGCTCTTGTCATCGGTCAGTTGTCTTCTCTAGGCGTTAACAGAAAGACGTATGTGAATTTTACGTTCTTCCAATGTCTCTCACACTCCAGTAGCGAACAGTAACTGTATGCATGTTGTTCTAACTCTGCTACCGGCGGCTCCCGCACCGACGCATATGGTGCGTACCAGTGCGCTGATAGACACAAGGCATGATCAGATCTAGGAGAAGGATGTTGACAGTCTAGGAGCTTGAGTAGAAGCTGTGCTCAAGACTGACCTTGTTATTATGTATTTGTGTTTTCATGTGAATAAAGACTTGTCCTTGTTTTATCAAAGCTGAAGTCCCTAGTTAGCATGCAGGACTAGATTAACATATGAATGTAATTATTTGAAAGAACCCCCTGTAATGTATAGGATAACATACAGCACCTTACCCTTGCTCTTAGAGCAAACATGATTTTGAATATTAAAAAAAAAAAAGAGTTTAAATGCAATTGTGTTGCTAGATAACCAGACTCGTTAGATAATGTCCAGTTTAAGTCGGCTAAGTATCACAACATAATCAAAACAAACCATGGCATGATTTATTTTATTACATCTTACAGTGTGATTGGTAAGAGTATAATAGTGAAATCCAGAAGAAACAAAACTGAATACAGTGCAATGAATAAAAACAACTACACTTGAGTTACATGCATGTAAATATAAATACAATAATACTAGTATATGTGTATATTTGTACATAGTATAACTATGTATTAGAACAGTTAAAAATCCCATAATGCTATGCAGAAGATATAAATAGAATGTGAACACGGACTGCACCTTGTTGACAATACTGATAGCCTAATATACATTGAGAAAGAAAACAAGAAAATATACAGAAGCTAACTTTATGATTACTAAAAATAGACTATGGTACATTTCTTCACAATAGTTTCAAGATGGATATTAATTGCTATGAAATAGTTCTATATGTAGTCCAATATGTACTTTCAAAATAGATGGATCCAGATAAATATTAGAATACTTCTAAAGATATATGTTAGCATTGGTTTACATTAACTTTGAAGCAATAACTTTGAGATACAATATAAAAAGAGAGACAATCCATTTAAATACTGATAGATGTGAGCTATTTAAAAACAATTAGATCAATTTAATAAAACAAAAGCACCATAAATGTTTCATGAATCATGTACCATACACTGCATCCTAATTATTCAAATAAATTATCTATATGTATTGGATAGTCTTTCAGAAATGAAACTATATTAAATTGTGGCCAGAACATACCTCAAGATGACAAAGGATGATAGAGTCAAGGATCAAACTCAGGACCATCAATATAAAAATCCAAAGCAAATACCACCTGACCAGGGAGCCATGTAATGAAATGGTTTTCTCTGAATTTTAAGAATTACCATTTTTAACCTTCATAAATGTTAAATAGATTTATCAATTTGTTGTGTACTAAATGCTTACAAGAGGATGAACAGCACTAGACACATTTAGAACACATAAAAATGCAACCTTAGATTAAAAATGTGTCATTTGCAGTGGAAGTAATGAAAGACATTAATTCTACAGCTATTAGTTGCTAAACACTGGAATGCAAACCAGTCTGTAGGGCTATGTGAGAGTCTAAGCAGGTCAAATTTTTTTTTTTAATTATTAAAAGAATTTGGAAAGACTTGACTCTAAACCTGCAGTTTCGCCAAATATGGTCTCTCAGGAACTAAAACTGATCCAGGAAAAAAAATGGAATTTAAGAATATCCATGAACATCTCATACAAGAAATAATAATAACAAAAAGAAATCAAGCGAGCCATTAAAACACTAAAAACAATTGCTGGTTCATTCATGTTGAAAGAGATGTTCATTATTATTTCTTTTGAGTAGGGCATCCTTGATTCAAACTAGACACCCTTAAGTTATGTAGCCATACATAGGGATTCAAACTAGACACCCTTAAGTTATGTAGCCATACATAGGGATTCAAACTAGACACCCTTAAGTTATGTAGCCATACATAGGGATTCAAACTAGACACCCTTAAGCTAGGTAACCAATCAGTTTATACCATTCAGCAACTATGGCCACATAAATGATTTCAAATAATACAGACATAGGATTTTATAGTTAATTTAATAAAGTAAACTTCTCAAATAGAGACAAAAAGAGAATGTGTTATAGAGAAATGCTGAGGAGATATAATCCTGTGACATTTTACATCTAGAGATACAATCTTTTCCCATTGCAACAGTGGGCCTAGTTCCAAAACCTATAAAAACTTAAGAAAATGAAAAGAGGAGAATCTAATGCAAGAATACTTATGCACACTCAGTACAAACAAATGTACTAGAAGCAAAGAGTTTAGAAATTTAATTCTGATGGCAAAAAGTGAAAAAAAAAAGTACATGCTTTCAAAAATGCACAGCGTATTAGCATATTCATGTACAAGTACATTGAAGACCCAAGTTTTGAAAACCCCTATATAAGAAAAGCTGTCTGGTCATGAATGATGGTGAAAGAGAAACTATATAGGACTCAATGATCATTTAAGATACGATCGGATAGTATTTTAAGGGATGACAATGTTGCTCCATCATCCATTATATAAGGATTAGTAAGGATAGAACATAACAGCACTATAACATCATTGAAACCATAATACTTTCATTACAAGTGAAACCTTTTATTAAAATAGCTTTTGTATAGCTCAACTTTCATGATTATAGCATGTTCAGAGCGCTTTGGTCCATTCTCATTTGTGAACCAGTGAGGGATGGTTTCCATTCTGCTTTGGGCGGCTAGCAAACACAAATCTACTAAGTAGAGATTCAAATTCCAGTTCCTTTGATAGGTAGTACAGCAGTTTACTACTTTACATATTATAGTACAATACAATTGTGATACATAAAAGCAGATTAAGTTTCTTTCCAATTAAATTTTTGAATGGTTCTATTATGCTCGCATAAATGGGGAGTTTAGTCCAACATAATGCATAAGTTAAATTAAGCTGCATATAAAAACATAGATTAGTGCAAACATATATTTCAATACACAAATACAAATCTTTTTTGGGCTTTTTTAACAAGTGGATTTCTTTTAAAGATATTTATAAAGAAAAAGCTGTTAAATATGACATGCAATGCTGTAGGGACAATGGCACTTTTTGGACAATACTGACATAATAATATGTACAAGCTCATGAACATTGATGAGTTATGTAAGCAAAGCACATTGACAAATAGGAAGTCGCTTTATGGTAAGTTGTAAAGATAAGCATCATTTTTAGTTTGGCAAACATATTTGGCATCTCAAATCTTAAAACAAATGTACCAGTTTTTAAAAACTAAGTGACCCTAAGCTTTACTTTTAGCATCAATATACAGAAGGATAAAAATAGATTTGATAACAAGACTAATGTTAGTAAATTAAACTTGTATTTAAGACCCAGAAGTAAATAAGATGGAATTTTGTATTTTTTTTTTTTTTTTTTGTGGGCAAAGTTTTTTGGGGGTTTATTTTAAAATCTAGACAAAACTCTACCCTCAACTAGGATTTTAACTTACATCACATTTGGCACTGACACAAACGACTCACAAGTTAGCAAAAAAGAGAAAGTAGACAATATCTTCAAAAGCAAAATCTTAACAGCACATCAAAGCTGTGGTTCACATTGAATAACATTTTTTTTAAAATCACAGATGCTTATAACAAATAATATCACTTGTATAAAATACACAACACACACAATTTGGCAAAAATATGGAATATAAAATATAATATTGCAGATTGAAAAAAAAAAAGTTTATCTTGTGTAATATTACTGTGGGTGCAGTGCTCTGTAAGTTTTTCTACTACAAAGTTAAATTTTATTTAAAATTAGTTTCTTTTGCTCTTATTAACAATATTGAGCTCACAATGTAAAACTTGAGAATCTCAATGTCTTTCTTTGCTTCTTAAAGTATCATACAAAAAGCAACAGAATAAAAATAGAAAGAGCTCTTTGTCTGACAGGGACTTCTATTAATATTTTTTAGGGACTTCGGATGGATCCAACTGGGGTATTGTGCTGGCTATTGGTTTAGCAGGCTGCCAAGAGTCCAACTTTTTCACCTCTTCCATTTCCATTTTTTTCTGCAGAACCTCTGTTCTCTGCCTGAATGTCTCTCTGTTAGGAGTTTTTAAAAGATAATTAGAACATCTAAGTACAAGTTACTGAATACTTAAATAATAACTAAAACAAGGTAAATAAATAATATAATACATTATGATACTGAAGAAAATAAATTAGAATTCTGAATTTAATGTGACTAATGGAAATGCTTTCAATTAGGATATTTAAAAAAGTTCACATCTGAAGAAAAATCCAAAACATGTGAAAAAAAAACAATGTTTCCCCATTTTCTATGAAGATAGTCTTGGCATATTTTTTTTTTATAAAAAACCAGAATGAAAAAAAAAAATTATCTCATTATGGTTACTTAAATTAATAATTTAATAATAAATAAAAAATTATAGCTTTTATATAGTGCTCCTTTCATGCTTATAGCATGCTCAAAGTGCTATGGTCCAATCTCATTTGTGGACCAGTGGGGGGTAGGAGGTATCTGGGAGAAAGTTTTCTGTGCTACCTTTAGGCGCTCAGTAACACAACTCTGCATGAGTCGGGTGTCGAACCTCAAGCCCCCTTCATAGGTAGCCAAGACAAGCCAAGTTCAAGGGTACTTAGCCTCTCAACCAAGCTTCCCACTAAAGACATTGTAAGTAATATCATGCATTAAATGTTTAAGTAAAATTAAATTTTGTTTCTTGGAAATAAGTAACTAGGTTCTAAATTAGAAAGAGAAAAAAAAATTGACATATTCTTTTTCATATTATATTACTTTTAACAACAACAAAAAAAAAAGCTTTTATCCAAATGTCAGTATCAAGTTAATTTTGTGTTCATAACTAAATTCATTTTAAAAATAAATTATTTATTTTAAAATATTCACGCACACAAAGGGCTAAAGTATTTCTATATTGTTACAGCTGAAATAAAAAAAATTTTCATTGCATCTTGAAGGCACACACCAAACAAATCTTTATAGTCTTTTAATCAATTTGAAAAAGAAAGGAGAAAGCATTCTTCATCTTCCTTGCTAATTACTCACTTTTTTACTGGTCTGAAAGTCATCAGAGGAACAAATGTGTCAGCTTTTCTTTTAAGTGTTGGAGAGTAAGGAGATGTACCAGTGCTGGAAGTTATCAAAGTAATGGTTAAAAAAACAACAATTTCTGTTTAATTAAATTTTTATTTTTAGAACATCAGCACATTTAAGGCCACGTTGTACCCTTAAGTTTTCAAGAATTCTTTCCTTTACTTTGTAAATACAGGTGGGGTGTTAAAAGCTATACAAGTTACATAATAAGTATTAAAATCAGTTTATTTATAATTCAAGTATTAACATTTTTTGTTAACAATTTATTAATAAAAATCTGTTGTAAATATTTGTAAACATAATTTTCCCCTAAATTACCTTTAAATTCTAGCACTCAGTCTCACTTAATTAAAAAAAACAACAGTACTTTCCAAGGATCTTCCCTAGTGCTAGTAGAGCATGGAATGGGTTGCCTGAGTCAGACAGGAAAACAAATGACTTGGAAGAATTTAAGTCCTTGATTACATGCATAACTAAATTAACCTAGGGACATGCGTAGGATGAAATCATCTTATTTTTTTAAGTAATGTCTGTATTTTTGTATTTTATAAGATAAGATCTCCACTGTCAAGCAGTGTTTTGAGGTTATTCATGTTAAAATATTTCCTTTTAAAATCCTGGTATCTGAGACAATCAAGAGGATAAGCTCTTCAGTGAGTTTACAGTAATAATTATTATATGTCTATCTTACACTTATTAATTAGTGATGTTAGTAAATGAACACAGTTTGTCATTCAATAAGTTTCTTGCTTTAACTATAATGAAACACAACCAGAAAGCTATAATTATACATCTAATTAAACAAGAATAAACATTTCAACATTTTACATAGTGTAATTATGTTCTGTACAGTAAAACTTTAAGACAAATCTCACACTAAATGTAAAAATGAAACTATACCTAAACTTTGGCAGATAGTTTTCTGTCTTATGGAAATTAGGTGAATATTCTGGAACTTGGTAACTTTTGTCACCAGGAGATGCCTCTGGTATGGAATTTCTCTTATCTATGATTTCCTCTGGAATGGATTTAAAAATAATAGCTACATTTTTAGTCACTTTCTGAAACATAATTTTGTTTTTATGTTTGGTAAAATCAAACACACCATTAAAGTTAGCAAATAATCAAATAAAAAATTTCATGTTGAAGACTAGGTTACGGTCAAAAAAAAAAAAAAGAAAGGATTATTTCTACAAGATGTAGAGAAAAAGGAGACAATTAATACTGGTCACAGTACACTGTTTTGCCAATGTCTAGCCTATGATAGAGGTCCAATACAATTTTAGTGTTGTGTAGCAGACAGCACAGAGATCCATTTCTCTGTACTTCTGATTATCTGTTGTGCTTCTATACTTGTAAGCAATGGTTCAGTGCTTTATGTCTTGTTGCTGCTAATGGTTTAAACTAAAATATTACTGTACTAAAATTAGTGACCATCATTTTCCCTCTCCTATATGTTTTTGATAACTTTTTAAGTCACTCAAAAGTTTCAATACCCCAACTCCAAGACTTACAATAAGTAACAATCAAATTGAAAATAAGGCCCTATTTAGAAACATGCAAGAGACAAACAAAATACAAAATAATTGTTAATGGACTGGCTTTTTGTAAAAAAAAAAACTACACCAGGTCTGTGATTTTTTATGTGTTAATATTAAAATGTAAATGGTAATCAACTACCATATTTGACTGTCATTGTTCCCATTAATAGACATTAATTCTATCCAATATGAAGAAAGATAGATTTATTAATTAATTATATCTACACATTGCACTGAAATGAATTCTGCCTGTATTATATTGTTGTTGTTTCATAATATGAAAGCTATGGTATTTAAATAACAAAAACAGACTTTTACATACATTGTTTAAACAAAATTTGTTCCCATTTGAAAGCAAAAGAAATGTCTCACAATATTTTAACCTTTATTGCTTTTTTTTTTTTTTTTTTTTCAGCATTTTTACTGAACACTTAATGACATATTAATGATGTAATATTTTAGTGTAACACAAGTTAATTACCATTTCTTCCTTTGCCGTACAGCATTTCATGTGAGAAGCTATTCTCTGACACAGCAGTAGCTTTATGGACACCTTCAAATACACATCTAAGGCTAGGCTTCTTGTGTCCAGGATCAAATAGCCATTCATCTTCAGATCTTTTGTATGTAACTAACAAAGAGAAAGTTATAATGAAAAAAAAAAGACTAATAAATGTGAATATTTTAAATGATCAGAAAGTATCAGAAGTCATTATGACCTGCTCACTAACAAATAGGTACTTTTCTTATTAGGAACATGCCAAAAAAAAAAAGTGATGAGTAGACTATTTATTAGAAAATGAACCAGCCTCAATCTAGGTGAAAGACAAATCAGAAAGCAGAGAACAACTATGAACTGAGAAACAATAACAAAATATAACCCAAATAATTGATATAGTAAATAATATTAAGCAAGTGGCTCAAACACAACATCCATCCTAGTAGTTTGCAAGTGCAATATAAAATTACACTGTGACCCAATAACTTTAAATGCTAATCTAAAATAAGAATTTTTAAATTTAAAATCAAAATAGAAATTAGAAACTGAAGATAATGAACTCTAATACACACATAAAATACAAAACACACCCAGCATGTTAAGAACATGCTTTTAAAATTCATGCACAGAGTAACTATCCCAGATGTTCAGTTTAAAAATAAATGATTCCAGAGATCAAAGGTCTTTTTATTATTAATGTCAGCTTATGAATTTTTATTTGTTTCCTCTTTAAACTCACACGGATATGGGCGCATTCCTTTCCAGTTATCTGGCCAGATTTCAGCAGCTGGATATTCAGGGTTTTCTGGGTGAGGTATGTACTTGAGCCGAGAGCTCCAGTCAGGGCCAACACTATAGTAATAAAAAATATTATCTATTTTATAACTGAAACTTATTTTAAAAATTAATTTAAAATTGCTAAAACATTTTTCTTATCTACTGAGGATGGATTTATTGTGTGTATTTTTTTTTTTTGGTTAGTATTATTATTATTATCAATGTAACAATTTCATAGGTAGTAGCCCTACTCTAGCCAATTCTATTTTGTTTTGGGTTTTTACTACCAAATAAACTTTAGAAAATTTTAGGTTGATTTTCCTTAAAACAGTTTGAAGTATTTACCTACTCTGAATAAACTATATTTATGTTTTGATTGTGAGGTTTCCATTCAGGCTCTCTACCAGAATCGTGGGGTATGTAACGTCTGCCCCTTGGTTTGATGGGTAGAATCGGGCCTGGTTGGTTATGAGCATCTGGATAATGGCGCTTTTCTCTTTCTAAAATAAAAACCAAATATATTAAGTGAAAAGGAAACAGATTTTGCAAGTTATTTGTATTTTAATAAATTTCTAACATTTGCAGCTATGCCAAATGTCAACACAATAATCTAAATCTACCACCACTAACATCTTATGAATTCAGCCCAGATTAACATATTGCTGATTAATTTGTTACTTTATACAGTGTTTGTCTTTCCCTCTCTGTCAGAGAATAATGGAGAAAGACAGTCAACAGATATTGTGTGGTGCCCCAACAGTTCAAGGGATAGATGAAGGTGAAAAAGGGTTTCTAGATTTTTAAAATTTAATTTAGCCATTACCCTATAGGAATTTATACATAAAAAAAATTGCTATATATATGTCATAGAAACAATTAATAAGCTTTATAGTCTTTTCTTAGATAAAGAGATAGTCTAAAAGGAAAATGTGCTATTTAATAATGTTTCAACCACAAACATTTTGTGGAAGGTTTGGGCTATTATGTAATTATTTTCAGAATCTGAAGTTACATTAGAAACTTTAACAAAACAAATAGTAAAATCTATAATGCTATAACTATAACAGAATATTTATTATTTATACAAATTTTTATGAGAACAATAACTAGATCAAGGATCTATCTAAATAGGCCTACTAGATTACATCTAGATTATTGTAGATCTAGTCTAGATTTACAGAGTAGGTTACTGCCGTTGTGATTTAGAAACTTTGTTAGTTAGGCAGTGTTATTGAAAGTTATTCTTGCGTTGAATATTGATAATATTGTGATTGTGTTTCGGACTGTTGCCCATATTCCATATATTATGATATATCAATAATCAATATATCATATAGGTCTAGTATAGATTCTCGATTAGATTTAGATCTATTATATTATATTTGGCTGCATATAGATCTAGTGATTAAAGATTTTTAAAAAGTCTAGATGTAAATAGATCTAGATTTAGATCTAGAGTAAGCTAGACTCTATGTATACAGTTAATACAGTATAGATTTTAAAGTTTTTAATTTTAGACTTAGTTTTTAGTTTACCTTGCCTTCCTGGTTTGCCTACTTCGGTAATAACATGCAGCATTTCTATCGATCTATGCCAGATCTAAATAATAAATTTAAATTATCTTAATAACATTCATCAGGACATTGTCTTCCTTTTTTTATTTCTAGAACTACATGCTAGATCTAGGTTTAGTTTAGTAAATTAGCCATTTAGATCTTCTATCATTTAGATCTAGTATGATTTAGTCAAAGTCAGCGCCATAAATGACACTGTCACCATGGTATCGGTGTATCAGCTGAAAAACATCTCTTCCGGTGAAAAGTCAATGATACCAGTGATATAATTTATTCGATTGACCATAGACGTTTATTGGTCTGTGGACTTTTTTTTTTTTTTTTTTTTCAAGTTTTGGGCGTTGCTTCATTTCATAAATGAAGCAATAGATCTATATATAGATCTAGATATAAGGCCTGCTTGTAGGAAAATATTAAAAGTAACCGAGGAGCAAATGCATTCTTGCAGCACACTTATGGAAAACTATTGTAGTTTAAGTTTAAGCTTAGACAAAGTTATTAAGTCATTAGTCAGCCAAGTCTACATAGTTCCATCTTTAATAAACCAAATATTTGACAGTGGAAAATATTAAGTACGATTGCCTTCCAAACTGAAGTTAAGAGTATGCGCTTTAATTTTTCAGTCTTTTATGTAAAATTAGATGAAGTAATCACTCTCTACATTACTACATTGGCCAGTCTACTAAGTCTTAGTAAGATATAAACTGTAAGTGTGAGCACATTGCTGATTGTTTAGTTACACTCACGATTAACACATAACCCTTTTGACAAACTTAGATCCCAATGTCAGATGAATCCATACCAATACTGGAACAGCTTATTGAAATATCCACTTGATTATAAACACAGATTCCAATTTTATATCCTTCATTATGGATCATTGTACAGAAGTTGTCGACTGCTTTCCCATCTTGCTATTTGCTAAAACGTGATTTCTTTGCCGTAACCGACACAAAATGTATGCTCCTGGAGATTAGCGGTTGCATTTACAAATACTTTCATGAAATTTCATAACATCATTCAAGTGATTAATTTTTTAAAATTTTATTTTAATCAATATTAAAATCTCAATAAACATACTTTCAATATGTTGTTATAGTAATTTTTTTTCATTTGTAACTTGTACACTATGCATTTATGTAGTTTTTTCACTGGGCAAGTTTTGACTATATAAAGGGTCCCACGAGTAAACAATTTTAAGACCCTCTGTCTCGGGGCACAGAGCTCGGTTCTCTGTGGATATAGTTTTATATCTTTTTTTTTTTATTTTCAATAAATGAATATTTGCATTAAGATGACTTATTAAAATTAAAATGATAGATAAAAAAAAATTGTCTTAGTTTTTATAAACTTTTTCAGCTTTTTTTTTGTTCTCAATATTTTTACATTTTCATCATCATCACTCTCTTGATTGACGTTGTATGGTGCTGTTATGGTCCGCAATAACACATTTCCCCTATCCTTAGCTATCCTTAGCAGTTTTTCTTTATATTTTAATTACTTCTGTGCCTTGAAGGATGATTTTGACAGTGAATTGGAAATCAACCACCCGTTTATGGTGAACCTCGCAGTAAATTCTTCTAGAGTTTCTATCATGATATGTTATAGATATCTAACGTAGGGCTGATTCACACAACAGGTCAGCCCATGCTAAGAATAATTAATAATGATATATAATAAAGGTGGGTGTTTATTGTTTTTCAGAAAAGGGGGGGGGCAGTACGAGGTTAAGCGTTTAGTGTTAAAGTTCCCGGGTTTTCTTTCCTTCCTCATAGTGTCGCCAGGATGGAAACTATCGTAAGAGGAAACGATTAGGCCAAATAGGTAGCAAACGTTGGAGTTCCTAACGGGTGCAAGAGAACATTCCAATGGCTCTGGACATGATTGTTAAAGAGCTCCCACAACCATGTCAGCAGCGATCATAGCGCGTTTCCTCAAGGTGTCGTTAAAAAACAAAAACAAAAGGCTAGTTCCGCACGGTTAGCTTGGTAAAGAGAAGGCGCGAGCATGCTATTCTGCCTCAACGTGACGCTCGTGTGGAAACGACCATTAGAGGAGGTGGTTAGGCTAAATGAGTAGCAAAACAAAACTCCCGTGGGGGTGTCCACGGGTAGGCGAGAGTTTACCCATCGTACGGAGCGGAGTTGAAAGAGAGCCCTCACGATCCTGTCGATAATCCATGCGCGTTCCTCAAAGGACTGTTACACAAATGGCGAGTCCTCCACGGTTAGCTTGGTACAACATAGGAAAATGGCGGAGGTCCCCGGTGCACTCGGCCTTCGGCCATGTCTAGCACATGCGCCCGGGGGCCAGATGCATCGGAAATAGCAATGCTTTACATAGGCATTGACTTGGGTCTCTTCCACACAGAACGGTGGTTCACGCAGGTTTTTTACTGTTTGACGCTTAAACAGTTTTTATTTCAAACTTAGAGCTCGAAGAGCCGTGTTAATGTTAAGATTTAATTATTTCCTGGATTTCTTTGCATGTTGATGTTGTTGACCTACTACTATCCCATTATCTTTTTTTTTTTTTTTTTTAGTTTAGGGTGCCATTGGAAAGGCGACAAAATATCAAGAAGTAGCATATTTTATTTTTAAATATGAACTATAGTCTAATTATTTAAACAAATTAATTCGTTTTCTTCAGAGGTAGTCTACTTGCTTCCGTTTGCTATTACTATTCCTTTCCCTTTTTAGGGCCTAGATATATCCGTCGATGCATTTTCGCTTCGCTGTTAATTGTATTTTTATTATTTTATTTATGTTAGAAAATTGCGATTCTTCTTTGAATATAGCGAATGAAACTCAGAACATTTCCTTCCAAAGAAGAAATGGAGAAATTATGTTTCGCCTTTTTCTTATTGCTCGTAGACCGCCAAGCAACAGAAATATAAAATGACTGATATCAGCGTGAAATTTGTTTCCAAGAAAATTAGTAAGATTAGGTGGCGACCAAAATCCGACGTAAAATCTGCGCCTTCAACCATTTTTGTTACAGGCAGTTGGGATGACCAAGTAATTTATAGTAGACACAATTATAATTTAGTCTAGAGCTAGATCTTACTTACATAGTATGATAGTTACAATTACAATTACATATAATAATCATACTGATACTGTGATACTCATGATACTGTTTTAGTCTTTAGTGTTTATAACTAAATGTACATTTTTATAATGATTATTCATTATTAATGATTATTATGATTATAAAATATTATCATTCATTTGATTCATAATCATAGTCATATCACTATGACTATTTCTAGAGTCTTTTAAGTCTTTTTCATTATTTATTTATTATGTTATGAAATATAATGTCTAATGATCATCCTAACAAGTAACATAAATGAGGCTAATGTCTACTCAGGTCTACTGTCTTAGATCTAGATTCTAGATAATATTTAAATTAATAGTCAATAATGACAATAATATCTACTTAGTATATATATTATATAGCGCTACTTTCATACTTTTAGTTTTAGCGTTATGGTCCAATCTCATTTGTGGAGGGGGTATTTCACTATCTGGATTAATTCACTATAGTCAGTCATAGTCTAGTAGTAGTAGAATAATATATATAAAATTTAAGCTATAATTTAGATTTTAGATTGAATCTATGATCCAACTAGTCAACCTAGGCCCATGCTAGTCTTAGTTCTAGATCTATATTGTAAATCAGTGTTTCTCAAACTGTGTGCCGCGGCACACTAGTGTGCCGCTGAAGATTTGCAGGTGTGCCGCAGGAGTTTTCAGAACCCCACACATACACGGGTCTGCCTACTATTAAATTTTTATTTTACGTTGCGACAACATCCTCACTTGCAACGACCAGTAATAGTAGTGGATCGCTCCATTATGACGGAAAGGGGTGTTAGCTCTTCAGGTTATGCAATTGTCCACTATACATATATTATTATAATGACTCAAATGTATGCCGCCTTAGCAGACGCACAGCAGTTCTTTAATTGGTAACGATAATAATAAGCGATATGTTTCATGTAAATTGTTTAGGTGTATGCTAATAATAACAAATTATCAATAAGCATTATTCATTGTTATCCATGGAGAAATACGTTAGCAAGAATGAAACTTCTATAGCGTTAAATGAAAAGCAAGGAACCAAACGAAGGTACAAAGAAGATTACATTGGATATGGTTTCATATCTTCTGGACCTGAAGATGCTCCATTGCCTTCCTGTCTGATCTGCAATGCAACTCTGTCGAATGAGGCGCTTGTTCCAATCAAATTGAAGAGACACTTGGAAACAAAACATCCAGCTGTAAAAGCGCAACCGAAGGAATACTTCGAAAACATTAGGGCTCAACAAAATAAACAAGCTAAGAAACTTACGAACTACCTAAAGGTGCCAGAAAAGGGATTAATTGCAAGTTATAAGGTTGCTCAGTTATTAGCAAAATGCAAGAAAGCACACACAGAGGCTGAATCAGTCATTGCACCAGCTTTAGCAATAGTTTTTGAAACTATCCTTGGACCCGATGCCGCCGAAAAAGTTAAAAAAGTTCCTTTGTCCAATGGTAGCCTACTATCTTGCGCAGAATTGAAGACTTATCGTCAGATTTACAAGATCAAATCTGCGAACCCTTCGACGTGACTGACGATGAAGTGTCTCTGCTGTGGTCTCTTCAAGTTGATGAATCCACTGACGTTAGTGGCAAAGCCCAGCTGCTAGCTTTTATTCGATTCATAAAGCATGAAAAATGTGTCAACGAATTCTTATTTAGCAAAGACTTACCAACTACGACCAAAGGCGAAGATATTTTTAAGTGGTGAACAAAAACATTTTGCTATTCAAAGTACAGTGGAGAAAAACTGTGTCAGCGTTTGCACCTATGGCTTACCTTCCATGCAGGGAAATAGAAAGGGATTCGTCACTCTTGTGCGTCAAGAAAATCCAAATGTATTAGTTGTTCACCGCATGATCCACAGAGAAGCTCTTGCCTTTAAATCTTTGCCGAAATATTTGATGTCTGTTCTGGATCAAGTGATTGAAGTTGTAAACTTCCTAAAATCTCGACCGCTTGCATCCCGACTTTTCTCAGAGCTTTGTAAAGCAATAGATTCCGACTACAAATGTCTCTTGTATTACACCAAATTCGTTGGCTCTCCAGGGGAAAAGCTTGTCGTCCAACTCAAGGCTGAGCTGATTTCATTCTTGGAGGCTGAAAAAAAACAACTTTAGATTTTCTATTCATGACGAGATCTGGTGGGTTAAGGTGATATTTTTCTCTAATTTATTTGACAACTTGAATTCATTGAATTTAAGTCTTCAAAGACCACAGGAAACCATCATCATTGCATCCCCAAAGCTGAAATCATTTGGTGAAAAATTGATTGTATTTGTGGCAAAGTAAGATCTCGAAAGGAGTCTTAAAATGCTTTCCTACTTACAGTGAATGTGCTTCAAATAAAGAAATCACCCCCGAAATTCTGGACACTTTGAAACACCTGCAGTCAGCATTGCAGCATTACTTTCCAACAGTTGGAAGTAATGAGTATGTATGGGTCAGCTATCCATTTGGAAACAATTAAGCTACAAATCTTACAACTGAAGAAGAAGAGCAGCTCATTGATTTTAAAAACGATGCAGTAGGCTACTTAAGTCACATTTTGCCGTGAAAGCTTGGATGTCTTTTGGATTTCAATCAACAAGTTATATCCTGCAATCAGTTTAAAAGCAATCAAAATAATTCTTCAATTTGCATCTTCATGGTTTTGTGAGTTTGGATTTTCAGCACTGACTGAAATCAAATCTTAGAAAAGAGAGAGACTTCTTACAATAGACGATGAAATGCAAGTTTGTTTGTTGACTTTGGAGCCTAGATTAGATCGCATTTGCTCTCAAAAACAGACAAACCCTTCACATTAAATAAAATACTTAAAAACAGATAAAATCTTTTTTCTTTTTATAATAAAACAACTGTTGCTCTTCGTAGTGTGCCGCGAAATTTTTGTAGTTTGTTTACTGTGCCGGCAGACAAAAAAGTTTGAGAAACACTGTTGTAAATAGTTAGTAATTAGATCTAGAATCTAGTACTACACACCTATTATAATATTTCTTTATATTTAGTTGATTAGTAGACTAGATCTGAGTAGATATATAGATCTACTTATAGTTATAAGTATCATATCTAATTCTGTTTCCTACAACCTAATTGTGAGAAGTATAATTTTTTTTTATTATGTTGTAACAAAGTCAAAGTATATATATATATCTAGAAACAGGTGGTTTGATGCCTCACCACATAGGAGAATTGAGCATCAAAAACATGCCTAATAACAAGAACAGAATGTTCTGTCTAAGTCATTAAACCTTTATATTTCTGGTGCTTATGTGTATTTTATTATAGTTTTCTACTTGAAAATAATTTTTAAAAAAATGAAAACATAAATTTAGAATACAATTTAACTATTATTATTTTTAATTTAAACGAATGGGAAATAATCTGACCTAGAAAACAAGCGAAGGGTTCCGCTTAATTTACAGAAAATGGGAAATGTTCTGTTAAAGAAAAAGTTTGGGAAACAGTGACTCAAAGAAAGTGATTTTGATATTGATTTTTGTAGCAAAAATATTTCTGAACAATTATCTACTATTTCTAGCAAAATACAATCTGTGTGTGGGATCTTCGAGATAGAATAGCAGCTTCAGATGATAGAGATGATGAAATCAGCGCTTTGGATCATGAGCCCCAGAAGACTTTTGAAATGCCATATGCTGGCGATGTCCTTGACTTACAGGTGATGCTTAGATATACTCTCTAACTTCAATAAATGATGAATAAATGTAACATTAAGATATTCTAACACACTCTAACTGTGCACATGTTACACACAACAATACAAAATGAACTCTAAGGAGAATAATTCTACATAGTAATAACAAACACATACAAATAAACATGTCAACATTAATTATAATTTTTTTTTTCCTTCATTCCCTCTTTCTTTTTTGCTCACTCTTAAGATAAAAAAAAATCAATATAGAAACTCTAAAGTTAAAAAATATGCATACCACTTTACAGCATTTGCTTATAAGTTGATTGAGGAGAAAGTGTAAAGCAAACTTTAAACTAAGCAAAATTTTTAGATATTGACAATGCATTTATATAATAATAATAATGGCAATGTCTTCGATTTCAAAGATTAAGGATGAGTGCAGTGTTTCACATGACTATTCAAACCCAGTTGTAACCTATATATATACATGATGTAATAATTTACGAATGTTGAGAACATAAAAATAAAGTAAAATGATGACACAATGTTATACCTGGAAATGTAATAAATAGAATTGAATAGAATATTTAAGTGAAATGGATTATTTTAAGTGGAATGTTCTGGAAGATTCATTGTAGAATGTCCTGAAACTATGATTATTAAGGAAAATTGCATGAAGCAAAAATAAAACGAAATATAATTATTAGATAATGAAAGCCAAAATTGTTCTAATTGTGAGTGTCCCATTGTCTATCATTCTAATAAATAAAATGGAAATATCAGACATGCTTAGTATACTAAACATTGGTTGATTTATACTAGCCATTCAAAAATGCTAATTTACTTCATGCAATATAAATAAAAAACTAGTAAAATCCCTGTTTCAGCCAGTCTTTTTGTACCTGTCTCAACTCAACAGCATTCATAGTTAGCGCTTGGTAATACAGACCTAGGTCACTCATGTTAGGGGGATTCGTGTATCTTAGTAAGAAGTTAACATGTGTAGTAAGTTGAGAAATGCTAACAAACTGTGCAAGTAGGATGGAGTCCCTGCAGATGAAGGGTTTGTGTGATGCCAGAAATGAAGTTGGATATCTCAAGGATATAGGGTTGGTAAGACACCAAGAATGGAGTCAAATGTCTCAAGGATATAGGGTTAGTAAGATGTCAAACCAACAGAGTTGTACAGTCAGACACCACCTTGTTTCTACACTCACTCTACTCTCTGATGGTAATGTTGATGTTGACTGTGACAAGATTAGATGATCATCTTTCTGTTGATGTTGAATCCTTATATGTTCAGATTTCAAAAACATGTTATTTCTTGCCACGCAAAAGTAATGTCTTTATTCAAAAATCTATTCTCTCGCACTTTATGAATATAATATAAAGTCAGAGTGACTCAAGAAAGATGCAATACCAAAAGTAGTGCTAGTTGTTTAGAAAAAAATATATCTGATTAATACATAGGAAACTTGTGACCAGAACAAATAGATACAGTCCAACACTGTGTGTCCAGTGTAATAATGACTATAATTAATGAAAAATGAAATAAACTGCAGTTAAATGTTTTGTTTGTGTTTTTTTTTTTATTTAGTATCTTTCAAGTAATACATTTGCTGTAGCATCATCTACCGGTGCAGTAACTGTCTTAAAACATTTGTCCAGTAGTGAGGTAAGACATATAGCTAACTATTTTATTATTAGTGTTTAGAGTAACATTTAGTATTTGTCAAAAACAAATGAATTTAATCTTGTTTTCTTGCTGGGAACTTTGTAATGAACAATTCAATGAATGTGACCTAAGTCATCTCATCTCATCTTTGCCCGTGTTTCCTTCTGGGGCATAGGCCAGCAACCAGTTTCCTCCTGGCATCTTGGTTCTGGGTGAGTCTCTCCAACTGTCCCCACGTCTTGCCCATCTGCTTGGCATCTGCTTCCAAATCGCAGCGCCATGTTTTCCTCTTTCCATGGGGGTTCCAGGTTAGGACTTGCCTTGTTAAGTTGGATGCAGGCTTGAAAAGGGTGTGGCCTATCCGTCTCCAGCATTTCTGAAGGATATCTACTTCAATGGGCTGCTGCTTTGTTCTTTGCCACAGTTCCTCATTCGAGATCTTGTCTGGTCAGCGGATCATAAGAATCTTCAACCGGCAGGTATGGGATTTTTTTCATGGTGGTAATGGTGGTTCTCCAGGTCTCTGCTCCATAAGGTAGCATTGGCTTAACAATGGTGTTAAAGAGCCTGATCTTGGTGGTGGTGCTTATTTCCGTAGATCCTTGCCAGAGTTTATCTGCAGTCTAAGTTAACAACACACTAATTAACAATTAATTCAAGCTTCAACTTTAAAAGATGTTGCTAAATGTTCTTTTTTGTTACAGACACTAGCCCACTTATGTACATGGGATAAACATCACCAGTTTAAAACTGGCAGTCCTGCTGCTTGTACTTGCTTGGCCCCTAGAGGTGATGAATGGATAGCCACTGGTGGAGAGGATGGACAAATTGTTATAGTTGCATTAGAACAGAGGCAGCCAGTTCAAACACTAGGTAGGCTAAGTTTAGGATTCAAGTTTCATATTGTTTTTTTTTTTTTTTTTTAACTTTTCTGACTGAATCTTGGCATCAAATTAACATTATAAGCAGATATTGCTGACACTGATCATAAGCTGTAATTAAAAATGCAGATAAATAGAAATGAAAAGCTCTTTGTAAAACTTATGATTTAAAAATAGTCCTACCAAAAAATGAAATGCACCCCATGTGTTCATCTAGCTGGTCAGTAGAAAATGTTAGGTTTTGTGGCTACTTCATGGTAACATCTTTCATGTTTGAAGGGCACTTTAGAAAATTGATTAGTCCTAGATTGTGTACTAATAAGAAATGTGTTATTGAAATAAAAGATTAAAAGAGCTAATTACATTACTGTACACTCTCACTAATAAATATAATCTTCACAGATGACTTCCATCTTTTACCCAAATATCCATTTAGAGCTAGGTACTCAAAAGACTTTTACATTGCACCCATGCAAAATTAATAATGATCCCCCTTACCATAATTGACCTAGAAGTTAGTTGTTTATGCTACTAAGCATTCTGTAATACTACCACCTTGATGTTGAATTATCTAGTTTAATGCTTGTCACAAGGTATGACAAAACTAATCACTTGCGGAAGGTCATAGTTTGGATATCCTATCTTTTATTTCAACTAAATTATCAAATTATGATCTTTTTAGGTGGTCCAGATTACGAATAATTGTAATCAATGTCATTCTTATTTATGTGGTTTTCTTGAAATAAAAATGTTTGTATATTTTTGTATGCTTACAAAATTGTTCCTCGAAAATAAAATAAACACGAGTGGTACAAGAATGACTAAAAAAATGTGTAAAAAAGTCAAGGCTGTATGTTTTGTAGAGTTTATTCAAAGTGGTTTGATCATCATTGAAGATATTGGTTCCCTCTGTGTACTTAAGTCATTTGACTATTGGTTTATGAAAAGAATTGCTGATCAGAGGCAGTCTGTTTAGTAGGTGTGTTAAATGTTAGTATTAAAAAAACAATTATTTACCATTCCATGCTACTAAATCATAAATCTAAATGATTTATAGTAACCTTTAAATGACTGTTTTTCTTTAGACAAAGCTGATAGCTGCACTATAAATGATCTCACATTTCTAAAGCAGTCTGAGATTCTGTCAGTCAACTCATTTGGACAATTGAAAACCTTTGATTTGAGACAAGATCCAAAACAACAAGCTCAAATTTTTTCTGTGTAAGTTTTAGAATCAGTAATCAATGTTACTTTACTCTTCTGATAGAAAATATAAAAACAAATTGCTTATGTGTTTGAAGGTTAAGAGTATTTTGTGACTTCTTTTGTATCAACAAATAAAGTTTCCCTTCAAGTCCAAGAGGTACAAAGTCCTGCATAAATCATGGCTGGCTGGCTGGTCATATGCAATGCTCTCTGAACTGTTGTCATGATGGTCCTGGGCTCAAACTCTGCCTACCATCCCCTACCATCATGCAGGAAATTTGGGATAATAATCTTCATTTCTGAAGGAATGTCAGAAACTTAGTTATAAGTCAATCGCTCAATCTCTGCATCTAATTGCTGTATCACTCAATCTCTGCATCTAAGGGCTGTATCACTCAACTACTGCATATCTAGACTGCTATAACTTTAGTAGTATCTCATCAAGAAGTGCAAAACAAATGCAATATAACATGATCTTATCATTCAAATCTTGAATTCAGTTTTTACAATTCCTCTGTTCAGATTGCACATTCATAGGCAAAAACAGTTGAAAACAAATGGAACTTGGACACGAAAATGATTTTCCTAGAAATTTGACAGTTTTGTATATCTTTGGGAAAAGAATTACTAGCTAGTTGGCCACACTTTGAAAAATCTAGCTTGAACGTTATCATTTTTCAAAGAATAAAAAATAAATAAATTTAGATATACGAGTAGAAAATATTTGTCTTGTACAGACTATGTCTTCAGGTATTTCCGCTTGTAGGACCTATTCATTAAAGAGTTAAATAAATTAATGTTCCCTCTTCTAAGTCTAGACTCTCTATAGGCCTATAATTAGAATATTATAAAGTCTAGTAGATTTATATGTTCCCTTAACCATAATTCTTTCCAGAGGTGGGGGGATAGGGCGGATACAAAATTTTCCTTTTTTTTTTTAAATTTAACATTCGTTATTAAAAGCAAAATAATTGGTCTATATGTTGTACAAAGAAGGAATTGCCTTTTTTAAAAAGTATTTTTTTATATATTTTTATTTTTTGTTTAGAGATCACTTCATAGGATATAAAAGATTGAACTCCTATTCCAAATGTATAAATGAAGTTTTATTTGTAACAGGAAAAAAAAACTACAACAAAGAATTAATTTTGTTCTTTTCTCTTGACTAGAGTATAGTGACAATGGATGAAATACCTCATAAACATTCTCAATTTGTCATGTGAAGTTTAGAGAAGTCTTAATAAAAACATCAAGATGTACATTTATACCAAAAGATATCACCTGTGTCAACCCTTTTTTAAAGCATTTATAGAAGCATACACATATATAAAAAAAAAAAAAAAAAAAAAACTTAGAATGAATCAAGTGAAATAAACAGTTGCTTAATCCACAGCACAGAAAACCATACTCCATTACTTTGCTTAGATAAACACCCAGGTCAGGCTCACATAGTAGCTACAGGGGGTGAGGATGGAATGTTGACTATCTGGGACCTAAGGCAAGAGAAATTTCCTATGACATTGCTTGAAGCCCACACTGGTGCCAGTAAGTTTTTGTTTCTGTACTAGAACAGTGATACTTAAATCTCTCTAAATACCCCAACAGTGAAACTCTTAAATCTAAATACTAGATCTGTATTACTTATAAATATTTTCTATTTTCAGTTATATATTTGTACATCAAATGGGTCTATGTATTTATTTTAAAAAATTCAATATTATAAACATCCAGAAAAAGCTTCAATAAATAAAATTCAAAAAAATTAATGATAATCAATCAACTTTTGTTTATATTAGTCAACCAAATGATGTAAAACAGGCCATTTATATATCAATGTTGTTTTGTTTTTGTAATGTTAGGAATATTTTCTAGCCATTAGTGTTACTTTTTTAAGTTGACCTACTAACATAACTGGTTCTTATTGTTCTCCCTGGTCAGTGTGGGAAGTCAAATTCCACCCACACAACCCCAACCATCTGTTCACATGCTCTGATGATGGCTCCTTGTGGCACTGGGATGGCTCCTCCACAGATCCTGTCTCCAGTTTTACAGGCACCAAAGGTAAGAAACACAGCATTTAGACTTCAATCTAATTATTTTTTCCCCACCTGTTGTGAACTTTTAAGAGAAATATGGAGAATTAAGGTTCCTTTGTCAGGAATTTCCTTGTCACAGTTATGTTCCTATATATCCAGTCCTAAACTTGATTTTCAATTAACTGAATCCTTTTGTTGATATAACTTTCCAATGAAATGCACATTAAGTGGGAGAGGGGGGATTCACATCTCATACTAAATCAAGGGTGGCTGGCTGGTCATGTTATCACTTTGATCCTGAGTTTGAATCCAGGCTACTGCCATCACCAGTTCTGCTTGAGGATTGGGCTAGGACATAATAATCTTTATTTCTGAGGAATGTCTGAAACTTGAACGTTCCTTGAAAGTGATTTTGTAGTAAGCTTCACTGGTGTAATGAACATTTTGTTGTTTAATCACATCTTTTAATGGAAGGCCATTACAATTTTGTGTATAAATGCAGTTCTGTTTTCAAACAAACACATTATATGACCTAAGGTTTGTCTCTTACTCATCTATTTAAAGACAGAAGACCCTGCATTTATTTGTTGTGCCAATGCAGTAACATAAAATGTTAGTAAGCTTATTGTTGGCTACACTACATCCTGTGTGTCAGAATATATCACATCATATAACAGATTCATAATAAAAGAGCAAATGACCATCACATCTCTTAAGCAAAAAAAATTTTTAAAAGGCAATGTGGAATTGGCATAGAGAACAAAAAATATATCTGCCTGGCCCAGACCCTGATTATCATGTGAAATGGACAGGTCACACACATAAAAGAAACCAAGCTGTGATGCTGTTGGTTTATAAAGTAGATTTAAAAAAAAAAAACATGAGCTGCATTTGGGAAAAAGTCTTGTAAAAAAAAGGTTTCTTGAACATTCACTGAATCTTTGTATCACTTTTCATTAAGTAACATGTCCTGTAGCACTTCTATCATTTCTCCTGTCTAGCTATTGGCAGAAGCTTGTAATCATAACCTGTTCTGTAGCCCTGATAAGAAAAAAAGGATTAAATTATTTTTTTTTTTGGGGGGGGGGGGGGGGGGGGGGCTTTATCCTCACAGATATTCTGAAACATTGTCTATTTGAAAATAAGTTGTTTTTTTTAAAATGAATGTCAATTAAAGGTTTGCATCTCTTTAACATTTTTTTTTGTTTGTAGTATGACACATACACACATCCACAAAGTCTAGTGACTTACTACACTGTCCATGGCCCTCATTATGGCCTCAAATTCCAGCTCCCCACATTTCCATCCAAATCCTGATGAGTCTATTGAAACAGCTCCCTTGTTGCCCACATTGTAGGCCTGGGCTTGGGCATCATTAGATGGCAGAACAATATTCTTTAGTCCCACTGATGTAGACCTCACCTTTACATAGAGTGTCAAGGTCTCATTAGCTTTGAGATGATATGAGAGATAGATAGTACTAAAAATAGCAACATAAAGTTCCCATAGTAAATAGCAAAGAGAGATTTAAAAAAGAAATAAAGTTTCTTGATCTTTCAATTATTTTGAAGAATTTAATCTTGAAGAGAGTATTAATAGAGGGAAAGATAATTAGTGGGTGCCATGCACGTCTGTGGCATTTCTATTAATGGACTTTTGTGCACAAATAACAAAAGCACAAATAACAAAAGGACAGACTAGGAAGTCCACAATCCCTCAATCCTAGGTTTGTTGCTTTAATTTTGTGTTAACATCACGCCTTAGTTCTTTGTAGAGTAGAAGCAGCGCTTTTGGAGAAATTGGTTTGTTGTTGTACAGCATTGTGCTGCTGTTTTTCCCCTTTTTGAAGGGTGTATGTTCATAATTATCTAAATTAGGCTCGTTTTGTTGTTACACCCATCATTGCTAAAGTTTTATTTTGGCATCATCACTAGATCTCTTACTTAACTGTATGTTTACAGGAAATAAAGTTCTATTCTGTGTTTCTAATGTATGTTCAATCTTTTCATCATTTCAACTTAAGGTTTAAAAGTTTTTTATTTCGTACAGAGGATTTCTGTTATTTCTTCAGTCAAGTATCTCCCGCAATGTGGTGGAATTCACATCATTGGACTTATATTGTATTTAACCCCACAATTCCATCTCTTCATAGAGAAATGGTCTTTGAAAAATTGAATCTATAAGCTGACAGATTAATTTAAGCTTGTAACCAAGTTTACCTGTGCCTCACACGCTGCCATAAAGTTGAATGTCAAGTGAAAAGCTTCTTCTATAGTTTCTCCACACACAGCCACTCCATGGTTGTGGAGTATTATGATCTTTGAATAGAAGTAAATTTTTAGGAGTATGAGGTTGAGATTTGGCTAATCATTAGAGTCATCTGTAATATGTGATTTTCTAATCTTAACCAAATCAATAAAATAAATGTTCATCTCTTTCTTGTTCCTGCTTTGATTCTAATTCTATATTTAAATGTATTTTCCAGTTTGCAGTTTAATAAGATATTATATTTCATCTCACATATAGGGCTGGTAATATGAGCCCTTCAATAAGAAAGAACAAAAACAGCTAGTATCAAACATTTTTTCATGTATTCATAACTGTAAAATTACCTTATTGGTGGGTCCCAAATTTTTAGCTAAAATTTCTTTCTCTTTCTCGTCAACAAATATTCCATGATACTCATGGTAACTGATGTTGCCAAGTAGCATTG
This sequence comes from Biomphalaria glabrata, assembly GCF_947242115.1. Classification (NCBI taxonomy): domain Eukaryota; kingdom Metazoa; phylum Mollusca; class Gastropoda; family Planorbidae; genus Biomphalaria; species Biomphalaria glabrata. The sequence continues at coordinate 46,482,113 of NC_074716.1, read as the reverse complement.
ACTCTTGACTGAGGGGTAATAAACCACATTTCATCGCTGATACCTGTTGGGAGACAAAAGTCAAAGCTCCAATGTAGGCAACTATTTAATGAACACATGGGCATATTTTTATGTCATGTGCTTCTGATTTTTCTGTATATTAACTGGTAGATGTAAGACTTACAGCAGTGGCTGCAGGGGTGTGCAAGTGTATGACACACTTGATGTCTGGCCTAGCCTCGTGGATCGCAGAGTGGAGAGTAAATCCAGCTTTGTTCACACTGAACATAGAGGTTCCTTGATCTACTATGTCCCCATTGAGATTCACTTTGACTAATGAGGATGCTGTGATCTCGTGGTACATTAAACCAAAGGGGTTGAGGAGGAATTGTGGTTGGTCGCTGTTGTCCACACGAACCTTAAGAATAGATTTGAAGTACATTATCTTCTATTTGTCTCTTTTGATGTAGATATTAAAATGAACTGCTCAGTACTTACACTAGTTGTCATATGATAATAAAATGTGTCCAGTACTTACACTAGTTGTCATATGATAATAAAATGTGTCCAGTACTTACACTAGTTGTCATATGATAATAAAATGTGTCCAGTACTTACACTAGTTGTCATATGATTATAAAATGTGTAAAGTTGTGGAAAGTAAACTGAAAATCTTTCATGGATATTGATTCTGGATTTTTTTGTGTAAACAAGAATTGTAAATAATGAGTGGAGATAATTGGAAATTATGATTTCTTTGTTTACTTTCATTTCTCGGGTGTTTGGCAAACTTCTACTTTTACTTTGGTTGAGAATATATAAGAGAAGACATTCTTATTTGGGGGTCATTCCATAAGTTTTAAGTCTGATATTAAGTTATTTGTGCGGATTTAGATTTGAAATTGAATTAAATTGTGCATTCTAAGTTGGACTTGTGTGTGTATACTAATTCTATGATTTCAATTTAAGCCCTATTCCAAAATATTTTTGTTAGATTTCTCAAGCTATTCTTGGATGTTGGATGTGTTTAGAATTATAGAATCATAGTCACCACAACTAAAGACAGCATCACACTAGTAAATAATGATTCTTTTTCATTACAATCAATCTACAAAAGCAATGTTACAAATCTCAGTTTAAATTTAATTAAATTTCACTTATTAGTTAATGGATGAATTCAAAACATAAGTTCCAAGTATAAAGATAAATGTACAGTTCATCTGAGAAGAGTAAAAAGGAAATTTGTTTTTTAAATGTATATTACTGATATAGAATGTGAGTGTATTTCTATGGTGATGGGTGGGAAGAGGTTAGTGATTGGTTGTGAATGATGCATAATTAACTGCATTGTCATCAGCAGTCTTAGATTGGGGGGACGACTCCATATTGCCAGACTGAAAAGACGAGTTGTTGTAAATTTAAATATTTTCACAATGAAAAATGTTGTAAAAATTTATGTTGAAAAATTAATGTATAAAAAGAATTAACTGACTGTGAAATGTATATGGTGATAGGACAGTATTTTATTTAAGTGTGGAGTTGCATGAAAAGTTTTGAGTATGTTCACTGTCTTACACTGATGTGGTTGTAGATGCCATGAGTCCAGCCACACAAGTCCACCACACGGTACAGTGCAGCGAGCTTGCATCTAAGCTGCTGCTCCCCTTCAGCATAAGTTGAGCACTTGACTCCTTTCAGGTCATTGATTGGTAAGATAGTTGTGGCTGAAACAAGAAGTCAATATTGAAAGTCAGTGTTGAGACTTGTGTAAAGTCAGTCTTGAGACTTGTGTAAAGTCACTGTTGAGACTTGTTTGAAGTCAGTGTTGAGACTTGTGTAAAGCCAGTGTTGAGACTTGTGCAAAGTCAGTTTTAAGTCTTATGTAAAGTCAGTGTTGAGACTTGTGTAAAGTCAGTTTTAAGTCTTATGTAAAGTCAGCGTTGAGACTTGTGTAAAGTCAGTTTTAAGACTTATGTAAAGTCAGTGTTGAGACTTATGTAAAGTCAGTTTTAAGTCTTGTGTAAAGTCAGCGTTGAGACTTGTGTAAAGTCAGTTTTAAGACTTATGTAAAGTCAGTGTTGAGACTTGTGTAAAGTCAGTTTTGAGTCTTGTGTAAAGTCAGCGTTGAGACTTGTGTAAAGTCAGTTTTAAGTCTTGTGTAAAGTCAGTTTTAAGTCTTATGTAAAGTCAGTGTTGAGACATGTGTAAAGTCAGTTTTAAGTCTTGTGTAAAGTCAGTTTTAAGTCTTGTGTAAAGTCAGTTTTAAGTCTTATGTAAAGTCAGTGTTGAGACTTGTGTAAAGTCAGTTTTAAGTCTTGTGTAAAGTCAGCGTTGAGACTTGTGTAAAGTCAGTTTTGAGTCTTGTGTAAAGTCAGCGTTGAGACTTGTGTAAAGTCAGTTTTAAGTCTTGTGTAAAGTCAGTTTTAAGTCTTATGTAAAGTCAGTGTTGAGACATGTGTAAAGTCAGTTTTAAGTCTTGTGTAAAGTCAGTTTTAAGTCTTGTGTAAAGTCAGTTTTAAGTCTTATGTAAAGTCAGTGTTGAGACATGTGTAAAGTCAGTGTTAAGACGTATGGCTACTTACGCCTTAGTATAGTTCATACATACCTCTAAGCAGATTTCCCAAGCTACTCTTGGTAGGTACTGACAACACCTCCATGGTCTGTACACTTCTAGTCACAGCTGGATAATTTGCTTTTCTTGTCTGTCTGCTGGTGCTTTGTCTTGACACTAGTGGGTACTAACAGTAGCCTCCCTTCTGTGAAGTATTACAACACATTAAATATAGGTCTTATTTGTCTTACGTGTATCGGGTGTATTCTGAGCTGAATAGTAGGCTACAACCTAGCCCAAGACTCCCGCAGGACGGCATTTAAAGCACCAATGAAATCATTGAACACAATCCAACTTATCTATGTTGTGATCACACTTCTGTGGACAGACGTAGCAAATTTGTGTTTATGTAGCTTTAGGTAGCGTTCTGATCTACCTCTTCTTTCTTCAGTCAGGAGAGAGGGGTGCAGGCTTTACTTTCAACTCTGTTAGTCGCGTGCTGAATTGCATTCTGTTTGATGTGAAAACCCACTTCCACTAATGTCAACACAGACTAATGATGCTATTACTAGTAAATGTCCAGCGTGTATGATGGATCTAATATGTGCTGCTGTGTTAGAATTTTTTCCTAATGGTGCATTTAGAAAAAAAACAAAAAAAAACTAGCATGCAATGATTTACAACTTCCGGTGAATAGAGAGTAATTTTTATGTCATTCAGGGGTCCTTTAGTTTGTTATTGTTATCTGGTACTTGTCGAGGAAACCGAAACATTGTTTTGAACCTACATAACTTACGAATAACTGGCACAATTTCGTTGGAATGGTTTCGCTATCATAATTATTATTATTATCATTTTTAAAAGGCGTTTCGAATTTTCTGGTGCAACCAGGCGATCCATGGTTGCGGCTAAGGAGGTCAGAATACTGAATTATTGCGGTGTCGGGCGGAACACTGTTCTGTTGGGGCATACTTGGCCCGGATTCGTCCAAACTATGACTCCCTGATGTCTCCACCGTGGAAAGAGAGTGGAGACAGTGTCGAATATTTGTACGCGAGTTGTAGGGAGGGGTCGTGTCTTGACGGTCACTCTGTTTATGGGGTGGGGGGGGGGGGCTACAAGGCATTACACCGGACGGCCCAGTTTCTTTCCAAAGCGCTGCGGGAGGGATAGTCCTTCCTGCTCTGTTTCCAGTTAAACTGATTTAATTTTTTTTATTGTTATTATTATCTTCGAATCAATTGATCTGGAAAGTTTGAACTGAAACACTCCGGCACATTAGCAAGCAAAATTAAAAAAAAAAAAAAATAACCACAACTTAATTTTTTTTTTAAAGTAAAGTTCCCCTTTCAGACCTTGCAATCTATAGGGCAGATGATGTAAAGGTCGTCTGTTTCTGTGTCCCACGGTTAACGAGGGTGTCATGTGGCCAGCACAACGACCAACCGCCTTCACTTTTTCCCAACTAGTGTACCCATTAGAGCTGGGTGGACATAGAGACGCCCTAAAATCCAGAAATTCAAAATCCCAGTCTTCACCAGGATTTGAACCTGGGACCCTCTGTTCGGAAGCCAATCCAAGGCTCGAAACCGAGACCATCGCTACTACAGTCCAGAGCGCGTACCACACGACCACGCAGCCATCCTGGCGTTGAAAGTTGATGTATTTGACTACATCTGGAGTCCACAATAGTTTATACCAGATAACAAGCTACCTATTATTACTACAATAAATGTCAGTGTAAGCCTGATCATATAAATATTTGAGCGCTAGCATAAACTTTAAAATTAATTCTAAGCACTTTTTAAAATCATGGTACTCACGAAAAACTTTCAAACTAAATCACATGCGTTTGATTTTTTCCATGCACTGTTTTTCTTTCATTCAAAGCTAACGAGGTTCTGTTGGGGTTTTTAGGTCATAGAAAAATAAAAAGTAGATGTGATTGTTTTATATGTTTCTGTGTTGTTACTGAGCGTAAAGGAATAAACATCTTTTATTGTTGACCCGAGTATTTTGTCACGTTTAAACATATCTCTCACACGTCATTGTTTTGTGTGGTCACGTGATGGGATACTGTTGACTTGTTACACCCAAATTTGTCGTGCTCGTGCAATGTATAAATCTCTTTTTGTGTTCTTCTGCGGTTCAGGAGGAAAAAGTGGGGGGGGGGGGGCATTTAAAAAATCAGCGTAGTGGTATCAGCTTGGAACAGTCATGTCATTACATTTGTAATAGATCTAGACTAACAATAATAAATCAGCGCGACTACAAATATTTTTTACCAATTGTTTTTGTTTAACGCAATTTCATGCTTTTGGCTTTCTAAAATAGGCTATGACCCAATCACTTGAATGGACCAGTTGGAAATAGGTAGGGGGGGGGGGGAGAACGGGGTATCTGGGGGATTGCTTTTTAAAAGCATTTATAAAAAAAAAAGTGAACGACCTGAATTCGAACTCGTGGGCTAAAGCATCCTCAAGCCAATACACTAACCACTCTGCCAGCGAATCGCTTATGAAAATAAAAGGTTTTATTGTTAGCTTCAAACTTTAAAGCTGCGGTTTACAAAGTATAAAGAGGGCTAATTTTACTTATACCACCACATCAGTTAAGTACTATTTCTTTCCCATGTTCAAGATACCAAACAAAATAGTTAATTGCCATGAGTTAGTTAACTATTTTTTTAATTGGTTCTTGTGTTGCCAGGTAAAAAAAAAATGTGCAAGATTTCAGCTTGATCGTAGATAGGGTGTGGGAGAAATAAAGTGTACAAACTTTTTACCAGACATTGAGTTGATGTAAGCTTTGTGATAATCACAACATTGTTCTATGTTTATTGAAGCTTTTTTGTAAGCCCCACAATCCGATCTTTTTGTTCACATTCCTATTTGTTTGTCATCGTCGCTCTTCTATTTGGATCAAAGTGCGGGCGTGACAGGTGCTCAAAGTAGAATAGTTTATAAAGTGAAGAAAAAAGGGTAGGAATGGGGCATATTTTTTAAAAACTCAAAAGCTTCGTGGAGGATGTGTCTTATGTTGTTGTTTTTTTTTTTAACTATTTGTCGCGGGGGGGGGGGGGGGTATCAGCAAGACCAGTTGCGCTTATATATCTAGATCTAACAAGGAGATTTAAATATCAAGGCATTTTTGAACAGCGAAATAGAAGCCAAACTTGCTAATGTGATGAGCGAAATTGTATCTATTTGGTCTGATACATACCCCATCTCGGTGAGCCTGGTGTTACTACGGGCGGCGCCGAAAGCGATCATAAGTGTGAGAAGTAGCGGAAAGCTGAAGTTAAAGTTTTCAAAATATTGTAAAAATGTAAGAAGTAAATTCACTCGTGCTCACGTCTTATTGATAGAACAATCCGATAGGTCAAAATTGAAGCGAGTTTATTGGAGCTGGTTCCTTAGTGGGATACTCGAGGCTCTACGCTTAACCGCGGGGGTAGGGAAGGGGGAGAGATTATTGAATAACAATGCTGAAACTTTGTTTCTTAGACCGGCTTAGAATAGTGCGTGTTCAATTACAAACGTGTTCAGAGTTCTTATATTTATTGGCCTTTTTCGGCTGTAGGCCTACTGTGGTTCATCTCGTAGAGAAACCTTTTTGTTTGTTTGACAAAGCTTATATCAGCTCACTGTGTACGGGGGGGGGGGGGGATCTTAATCTTAAACACGTTTCTTCTCCCACTGGATGGCTGCCTGGTCGTGCGGTTATCGATGGTCTCGGGTTCAAACCCTGCCCGCTCCCATCCCCCGTCGTCCTGCGGGAGGTTTGGACTAGGAAGTAAACTATCTTCAACTCTGAAGGAACATCCGAAACATGTCAAACATTTTACAAACAAACTTCACATTCTCGGGTCATGTTTGAAACTTTGCACAATTATTCATTGCCGATGACAACATATGCGTCGATAAAACGAGTCGGAAATTATTCATTTTGTCTTGTATAGAAAATTTACTAAGGGACGAAAGCCTTGTCACTGTGTAGAGAATCAGGTCGTTAACTAACAATTTTAAACTAACAGTAGACTATAAAACCTTCAGTTTTTTTTTTATATATAAGTACTTGTATACCTCACTGGCTGAAGACGTCAGTCTTCCATCAAGGAGGCTCGAGACCTCGAATTCGAATTCAGACTCGAGCATTTAAAAAAAATAGCTTTTGAAAAGACATCACGAAAGCCTTCTCCCAGATACCCGCCGTACTTGCCAAACAGGTCCACAAAAGTGATTGGCACCGAGTATGCAAAAATAAAATAATGATAATAAAAAGATATTTCCACTCGCAAAACTGTTAATATAGATGCATTTTAAAAATTACATTATTGATTCAATATAAGTGATGCATTTTCACTCAATATAAGCTTTTTATTAAATTCAAGTATTTTTTTATATATATATACCAGGTATTTTACTTGTTCATGTAACTGTATAGCGTGGAGAGACATTTAATGCAGGTTGAGGTGGCATTTCCTTTGGTGATAGAGGAACCAGCCATCTTTCGTTTAGCACACTTTTCTTCCAGAGTTTATATTTAATGTACAAATAAAATGAAAAAAAAAAAAAGATTTTTTTTTTCAATGTACATATTTTCAGAACCATTTAAAAATAATGCCCGTAGGGCGAGTTTGACAAGCGTTCTGTAAATAACTGACCTCGGTACTAAAATTCACTAATGCAGGTTCAGTTGTTGAATATGGGGGGGGGGGAGGCAGGTTAGATGTGTTAAGTATTACAAAAAAAAAAAAAAGGCCTAGGTGTTGATAATTTCTTGTTTTTAACCTGCTCGATGGGATAGAGTTATTCAAGCCAATGTCTATAGAAATAAACTTACTGAAACTAACAGACTCCTTGAATGAAGCCAAGCTTATTACGTGCCTGGGCATTGCGCTCTCAGCTTAATGAAACACATTAACATTGGCCAGAGCGATCGAGGCTAATTAGAACATAACTAAAGTGATAGTGTTATGCTTGTAGGCAGACATTCTTATTCTGACACAGGCTTAGAGCTCTAAATTACCTCAATACTGTACACAGTAACCACTAGCAGAAATGTACTTGAAATTAGAAGTATGATTTAAAAGTCTTGATTTATTTTTATACTGTCGATTCTACCTAATAGGAACACATCTAGACGAGATAATTTTAGTCCTAATAACCGTCTGGTCCGATTATTACATGTCCTGTGTCACAATGGAATTTGAGTGCTTAGGTTTCAGCCCGACTAAGCGGCTTGTCAATATAAGTCAAAGAGCTGAGGCTGTTGCAAATCTGATGTTTAAACTGCGTGAGCCGTATATTAGATCTACCCACATTATATGTTTAAAGTCTATACTATAGACTCTAATTCACCGTTAGCCCAGTGCGTTCACGGTGACGGCTATTTCATGATATATCCGATATGCCGGTGATATGACCAAGAAGTCATTACTGTTTCGTCATCAACAACAATGCGTGTGGGTTTAGTTTGACTCACCTGACAGCTTAGAACGAATCAGTACTCACGTCTCTCCTTTCAGTGAGAGATATCACGCCGCTACGTTTACAAAAAATAATAATAATAATAAAATCACTTTTTTCATAATCTAGTCACAGTGAAGAATAGTCCGAGTCAAGTCTAGATCTCGATAAGAGGGTTTATTTTAAAACCTAGATCTAGATTTATTAAGCGACACACGTCTGCGGTGGAAAGAAGGACAAGCGTTTCGGCAATCAACGAGCACACACACACACTGCGTACCGCCTCGCGCTGTTGTCAACACGGCTTTGACACGGGGTGCCGTGTCAGACTGGATCCCCAAGTCCCAGACCCTTGTACTAACAGTGTTTATTTTTTGGTCCCCCGGTGATAACATTTTGAGTCGGCCCAGTACTGACTGTGCACACTACTTCAAGGACGATTTTTTTTTCTTTCTTCCAAGCCGGCCGGTAAGAAATGTATCCATTCACATAGGTCTAGTATCGACACAAACACGTACACACGGCTTATCTCTGTGTTGCCGGTCCTAATTTAAAAAGTTGAACTCGGCGAATGTGCAGTATTAATTTATTCCGAACTAGATCTAATCCGATTTGGTAAAGAAAAACATGATACGCACCTAAAGAGGAGACGACCTCTTTCAGACTACACAGAAAAATGCCCAACACACTCTCGGCATACGATTCGAGAGTGCTAATATTGTTCGGTATCGATCCCAGCCCTCAGCCCCTGACTGTCAGCATAGTGTCTGCTCGTGAGTTTATCGAACGATGCAAGGAAACAAAACATGAACATCGAATCAGTCCACTCAGTGCACAAGATTGACGAGTTGAGAACTGGGTCACACAGTCTGACACTAGCTGACAGATTCTTATCGTGTGGCATTACTTTAGCCTATTACTGCCTGCAACGCTTTTGGAATTCATTATTTGCATACACATGCCGGTAGTCATAATTAGAGCAGGCATTAAAAGGTTAGCGAGATATTTCTTTAGTAGTTTAAATCATACCGTTAAATCACTAACCTTTTTTTATATTAATATACAATTTTTATGCTTTGCGTTTGTTAAGCACAGCATTGGGTTGTTTGGAGAGGGGTGGGCGGCACTCATTGAGGATTTTAAAGTTCGAATCCCGCGTGATGGCTGGGTTTTTATCGGTATTTTAGAAAGTTCCTTGTGTTCACCCAACTCTGATCGGAATCTAGCAGTTTTGTGTAAAGTAAATATGGTTGGTCGTCGCCACATGATACCTCACTGTCTTTATCCACACAAAAAATAAAAAAGATCTGTGCCATAGGACCTTTGGTCTCCTAGGAAAACGTAACTGCCTTAAAAGCAAACTAAGAAAACTGTGCCGAGCTGTTCACTGTACATGTTATAGAAATGAAATGTCTATTATTTTGTTCAAAGTTTTTGTCTTGTTCATTAGTTCCTCCTTTGAATATTTAAAACAAAGTGACAATAACTTTTTTTTGCCTTGGATTAGATATCAATGCATACATTTTTATTGTAGCATCTATTGATTCTAATTAATATCTAGGTCTAACTAAATACCGAAAATACCATAAGTTATTAAGCTACTGTGATGTACAAACTACGGCCTGCAGGCTATATCCGGCCCGTGTCTTGGCCCTTAAAATGTAAGCTTTCCATGGCATAAAATGTGGCTGCCTTAGAACTGTTTTTGTTGGCGGTGCTGAGGCACTCAAAATGTTTTCATGCAGTGCGGGATATACCTATAGGCCACATTAGCTTCGAACAATGGTTTTGAAGAAAAACAAAAGGAATACATCACATTATAATTAATTAAAAGGGTCCCGTTTCTCCCAATAGTTTAGGGCCTTATCAATCATAAATCCGGTCCTGTCCCGAGGTCGGAAAAAAAAAGGGGGGGGGGGGACACCAAGTGACGTGGATAACTTTCCGACTCATGAGATAGTCACGTAGGTATTAAAAAACACTTTTAATGTAGCTTTTATTATTTTTAGCTTTATCGAAGAAAAAAAATTATGTCCTAATTTGCTTAGATGTGTGACTTAAAGCATCTAAAAGGTCACTGTTACTAACATTCAAACATGTGACTGAGCACACATTGGATAAGACAAACACCTGTAAGAGCACATATTGGATAAGTCAAACACTTGTAAGAGCACATATTGGATAAGTCAAACACATGTAAGAGCACATATTGGATAAGTCAAGCATTTCCACTTAATATAATTAGATCGTTGCCGGTCTTTATAGCCACGTAAAATGCTACACCGCTCCTAAATCCCAGGGCTTTAATATGACATCCACTTTGCACAAATCTACCTTATCCACGAATCCATCTTGTATGTCGTAACCATAGACATAAATAAATATAGACTGGCCGATTAAAGAGTTTTATGAAACGAAAATTTGTGAATTGCAATTTTGTGTACTTAATTATACAGCATTTATGAGCAGTATAAAAGTTAAGTATTCATATCTATTTCAGCCATAACCTATATAAGTATTACAATAGTTTTGTTTAATCTCTAAGAAAGAAGATCATGCAACTATTCATAATTCGGAAATCCGAATACAATAGATATACATGTTTTCAAGTTACATGAAGTTACTTCCTTCGGCCAGTCTATATTTATTTATGTCTATGGTCGTAACATACTACAGATTTATTTAAAACATCGATATCACTCGCGAACGATAAGCATAATTTAATATTGGCGGAATAAATAAATACAAGAAAATAGAAGACTTGAAGAAATATAATGAACGTAATAGTATTTAATATTCCAATTTCACGACTTTTACATTACAAACATTTGGATTAAAAGAAACGTACTCAAAAGCAGTGCCAAATGAACCAATTATCACGCCTGCTGGCTCTCAGATGTTTCATTTTGTAATAACGTCCCTTTGTGATTTCTTTTTAAGGATACAGCTTTGACTACAAACGTGTGGCCCCCATCACCCTTGCGGTAACAGTCACAGTTTAAACTGGAATAGAAATGATAGGGGAAAAAAACGTCGAAACCGGCCCAACAATGTGTGTTTGTTCAAACGGGCTGTTGTGTATAATTAGTCCTGCACTTCAGAAACAGGTGTTTGTTTGAAGGCCTGTGGCCAGCTGCCCTTCTTCGGAGCCAATTTGTAATTCCCGCCATTTCCGACAATTTCTCCAGTGTTCATCTTTTTTATCTTTTTTTAAATCAAGATCGCTGAAGGCGAATCTGTTTGCGGAGTAGCAAAAGAAATGTATGGACTCGGTGACTGTGCGTGATAAATGTGTCATCTACTCCTTAAATATTTTTTTTGTCAACGAATAGTATTGTACGCTATAAGATATTCTTTCAAATATTTGCCCACTTAATGCAACTTGTATTGAAGTCCATATCTATATTTTCAAAAAAAAAACAAAACTTGTTCTGTTATATCCCTTTTTTAAAAATATATTTTACTAAGATCACTGAAATAAAATGGGTGATTAAAAAAATAGGACTATTAATATTCTCTACAGCATTTCTAAAGGTGAAGCCGAAACACGCTAACATTGTTTTATATAGTAACGTTTTACATATTAAAAATGTAATCTTGCTATTGTAGGCCTAATACATTGAAGCGATTGTAGGCCGCCCCGGGAGACACGACCTCGGATCTCTGAGAAACCTAGCATTTCTTTGTTCTCGGCTTTCTGTCCATACTACGTATAATTGGGAGGTCGTTGTGTTTGGCACATGTCACCCTCGCTAATCATTCAGCTTGTCCCCGTAGACTCAACTATTCAAGGTGACTTTTGATTTTTTTTTAAACCACTTCCTCTGTTTGTTAACTTCAACACACTTTTTTTTTTAATTCCACATGTGCTTGACCTTTTGCCGGAAATGACCCCGTTGAGCTAGATTTAATTGCGATGAACCTAAATAGAACTATTGGTTTATTGGTTATACTAGCTTTTGTTTCGTGTGCGCTACGAACTCTCTCCTACTCACCCCACCGTCTCCTTCCTTTTTTTTTTTCTTCCTTCCCTTGACCTGGTATGATGTCATTTCGAGTCACGTGACATGACTCGCATGCCAACACGCTCTTGTTGGAATCGATCAGTGAGTCAGTGGAGCACCGGCGACCGAGCTATGGGCATTTTGATATGTGAGAGATCGATCATTCACTCACTCGTGCACGTGCTTATGTTGGAAAGGATACAGGTCATCGTTATTAGTTCCTTTCTTTTCATATGTGAAAATAAAATACATGCACGGACATTAAAACCATAATAAGAAATACGAATTTCTTAATAAAGATAATTTTGAAAGCTAGATATATGGGCAGTACATCACTTGTCGAGACTCACTGTTAGAACCATGTTAAGTCTTCACGCTCTGGGGTATATTTAATGAGAACTTACTTTTGCAACACGGTCCATATCAGGATCTCCCTATTCCCGTACAGGGAGAGACCCCACCCATCCTGCAAACCAACATGACCTCGCGCGCTATGAAGCGTTTTACATTCCTACAGGACATGTCCCACCGTCTCTGCGTCCACCTGGCAGTGTCGATATTGGGGGATCAAAGTTGTTTTTATCCGGACTCTCGCTAGGCAAGCTTTCCATTGTTCTGAATCGTGCCGTTCCAAACTGTTTGCTCCAACTGTTTCTAGATCTATAGAAATGTTTATTTTGAGCCAACTGTTTCTTTTGAATTAACTTTCATTAGAGCCAACTGTTACTATAGAGCCATTTCTTAAGAAACAATTGTTTCTTTTGAGCCAAACGTTTCTTTAGAGCCAACTGTTTATTTAGAACCAATTGTTTGTGACGATGACACAACTATACAGACTACAGTAGGGCCACACACTTTCTATATGTTAACGGGGCTCACAATGGCAGTCGATTGTTGAATCATCACGCGGATACACATCAATGAATGCTTGATTGATTTGATGGTCTTTGTGCAAGTCTGTTGTCGTTTGAACTGCACCAAGTCTCTCTTGTACGCATGGCGTATGGAACAAAGGGGTCCAGTGTATTGAACGAGCGTGTGAATCGAGTGAAGAAATGAGCAGACGTGAGGCGTGTATTATTTCGTTTCGTATTTTGTTTTTAAATTCTTCTTCTTAACTTTCGTGGTTGTCTGTGTCTAGTAACAAATTGGTTGTTAGTTCATCTTCAATTATTGTCTGGAGCAACCTCATTACCGTAGTTTCCAATGCCCTATTTATGTACAAATCGCTTATATAAGTCTTAGGTAGTTGGTCGTTTAATATATCTAAGTTTGAGTTGTAACTAAAAAAAAAAAAAAAAGTGTGTAGGTCCATTGTTTTGTGTGTGTCTGCATGTTAAAACTGTGCTGGAATTCGGCGACTTTAGCAACTGGTGGGGATGGGGAAGGTATTGGCGCCTCGGCTGTTGGCACGATAATCCTGCGTTCAGATCATATTCCTATTGCTGTTTGGGTCAAAGCGCAATAACGCAGAACAGGTTGATGGATTGGACGAGCACTGGAGTGACTTTCTTACAAACCCTCAACTGACAGTGGTGATTAGCGCTGAACTCTCTTGCAATCAGCCACGCAATAATTTGAATACTCGGCGCGATTTTTTTTTACTTGCTAACGCGCGTTCATTAAATACTTTAAAAAAAAATAATTAATGTAGCGCTTGCTTGTTTAAAGTGTATTGGGATGTTTTATTATATTTATGGTGATTTATTTATACACCTACACCTAGTGTTTTATTGGCCCTCAACTCAGACCTATATAGATTCTAATATATATTACACTGCGACTGGAGGTGAACAACTTCAAAAAGCTGAAACAAGGTGTTGTTTTGTTTCGTAGTTATAAGAAGTAAACATTTTGTTCAAACCTTACTTATGTTACAAATAATATAGATTTTACATGATATAAATTATTAATATCGAAGTTTAATTTTCTGAATCTAGATCTATAAAGATCTAGGTAATAAATATATTTGAATGTACAATCTAAAATCATAAGATGATTAAAATCAACAGGCTTGAATTATTTGGTTCTAGGGTTGTCTCAACATTATCTCAATGCGTAAATATATATATAGTTCTGTAATTAAAATTGTCCATTCTATTAAAAATCCCCAAAATTGGACTGCATTATTTCTAAACTTTGAAAACTAAAGACCATTACTTTTCTAAGAAGAGCGATTTTCCAAGATTCAGGGCGAATTCCCTTACAACTTGAAAAAGAGTCCGATCGGAAACGCATTTGACTTTTTGTTTTCCAGTCAAGGTATAATATATTTAGGTCTGTGTCCTAACCTACATTGACCAGACGTCAATGTGAAGGCAGGTGAGAACTGACAACTTCCTTTTTATATCCTGACACACTTGACACAAACTACCGCTATTGTCTGCCTCCTTGACGAACGAGACGAGTTGAATGTAACATCCGCGGTTCTCAAGTCTTGTTCACTTCTCACATTTGAAATGTCAAAATTTCTGGTCTGTGTGTTAAGAACGATTCATAAATCTGATTTGAATTTTGAGTTAAATCTCGTTTTAAAAGTACTTGTTCGTCAAGTGAACTAGAGTTATCCTTAATCTTCGGTATCGAAGGTGATGCCTTATATTGGAGATATTTTTACAAGTCGGGAAAACTATAAATAGCAAGCATTTTGGTGTATTCGGTGTACCAAGTAAATGAACTATTGATAAGATACGTCTGTTTGGGTCGTAAATGGTAACACTGCGGACTGAATAGTGTCAACTCTTCCGTTTTGTAACTTTGATGTAGTTGGCAACTTTAAAGTTCAACTTAACTACCTTGACCTTGTTTAGTCTATCGTGACCTTGGCATTGTTTAGTTTATCGTGAATATTCGCGAAAATCTCTAACATCCTATTTACCTAAACTGTTGCCGGCGTTACGTAAAATGGCTGATGGCATTGTATTCTTTATCTTGGATCTATCATACACGACAAAAGCAAGCATCCTTAGTTTGACCCAGTACAATTAAGTTTAACTAATTATTATGGTAGACCATTGACGCCCAACCTACGTCCCCCGGACCTTATCCGACACCCTCGAAACTTTGGCCCATTATAAAGCTGCAGAGGTTCTGTTCTATTGGACAGGTTGAATGATGCGGCCCGTAATACACGTGTCGGAGTATTATATGGCCCTATGTTCGAAAGGTTTTGGTGCCACTGCGGTAGACATTCTTCTCATTACGCCATTACACTCGGCTAGTCAGCCAGACTTGCCAGCCCAAACCTTACAAAGTTTGTTTCTACTTTCAGGTAAGGATTCCACCAGGCAGGGAGGAGCCATCGTTAGCCCGTGGCTAAGTCTGGAGACATCTCGACACAAGCTGGACATCTCATCCCTGCTGCCCAACAAGTCTCTACCCGTGAACTCCCTGGACATTGACACCAGTACGCTGCTCTGTGGTACCGACAGTGAAACCATCTACTCTGTACATCTCCCTATGCTGGACTAGACGTGGGACACGTACTTGCTACCTTGAAGTGCTGTTGAAGAATAGAAATAAAATATTGAAAATAGTTTTAAAATCTTTTGAAATGCGTGGAATATGAATCTTACAGCACGTCTAGATGATACCTTTATGTTAAGCTACACATAGGGCCAATACCTAAATACTTTGTTATTCGCGTTTATTTAAACCAGATTTATTTACAATTTCTAATCCGATAAGCGTTTGACGGTCATATGGTGTATAACCAATGCACGCATAATTTAAATGCATTGTTACGATTAGCTCACACTTTCTTCATGTTTAGTCAATAGGTGATTAATGGGTGGAAGTTCGTCTGAAGACACATGAAAACTGAATCATTTATTTCAAGCTGAAGTTTTGCACTTAGTTGTAAGGCTGTTTGGCTAAGTTGATAGAGCGTCGGGTCATTTATTTTTCTCATTTTTCATTGACAACTAAAATATAAGTTTAATACCTATAGGCCTATTTTTTTTAAACATAAAGTAGGGGTTGCTTTAAAAAAAAAAAACTTGTAAGAGGCATAATCCAGTTTATTAGTTCCTTCTAGTCATGCTTCAAAATTACTTCCCCTACCGTACTTCTACCTAGTCTCATTTGCCAATACACTGTGGCTCCTTCGTATAGACATACAAAAGGTACCCGGTAGAAATTTGTGTCCACCCATGTCCCCCCTCTTAACTACTACAGTAATCTATTTCCAGGGCTAGCCAGTTGGCTGCTTGTGGAAGGTGTTAATGAACTATGAGTTCAGCTGATGATCGTGAAGTCTTCATAATAGGTTGAATGAATCGTTTATGTTAATAAGCTCTTCAGAATTGTTCTACAAATTGAACATTTTTTTTTAGTTCAAATACAGTATTACAAAAAAAAAAGGGAGGGGGGGGGGGAGATTATTTAAAATTTGTATTAGGACAAAAGAAAATTTAGACCTTAACTTGGTAGATTTTAATTTAAGATTTTTTAAAATTTTCATTTGAGGACATTTAACATGAGTAGATCAAACTTTGAAATCTGTTAGCTTAAGTTTGAAACTAAATTAAGTAAATAAGTTCTTATGATTGAGAACTATTGGGCTTTAGCTCCTCTTCCTCCTGAAACAAGATTTGTAACATCTCCACTAACCTTTAGGAAGTAGATCAACTTGCATAGGTTGTATATCCCCAGAGGGAAAAGAGAAAAAAAAATGGAACAATAGAAATTGGAAAGTTTTCCTGACCTGATCTTTTTTCTAAATATGTGAATGGAATAGGGTAAATCTGTAAATATACTGGTAGTAGTATTCATGAGAGCTCTAATGAACACACATAGATCTATGAATTTAAAAAAAAAGAAACATCTCATAAAACACAGTAAATCATAAATGTTATCTTTTACTTTTTTTTTTTTAATAACATGTTTGTATGTACACATTTTCAACTACTTAAAAACTGTACACATCAAGTCAATTGTGTTGCAGACACACACACACAGTCACTCAGCTATTATAAACACTAGAGTACCATACACAGAATTAACAAGTCACCAAGTTCAGCTAGTATTAGTAGTCATCCTTAGAAATGGAATAATTCATACCATTGCCTGCTGTCAATGGACATCCTCCAACATGTGAGCAATCTCTACTAGTTTCAGTTGAGTACAAACCAGTGCATACATAGACAAAAAAAACAAAACAAGTTTAATAACAAATAAAGACAGCTGAAGTCATTAGCCTGGTTGGCAGCAAAGAATTGCGTTAAAACATCTGACATGTATGTGTTATGTGGTTAATAACAATTACAGGAGCCACACCACATTTCTTATCACATCCACTAGGACTAGTCTCATACAAGGGGAAACGGGCTAGCTGACAAGGCACATTCAAAACCTAAGAGCCATTAATGTAGCCAAATTAAAACATTTCCATAAGATTAAGAAATCAACTGACAATTGCAACAAGGAGATAGTGATATCCTCTGACACATTCCTTTGCCATTAGCTACTTAGTACACTATGGAAGAGGGGATATGCATTCAAGTAGGTTCCTTGAAGCTTGTGGAAAAATAAAAAGATTTGAAAGGACAATAAGATGCTCTGCTTATGTTAACTGCTATTTTTCTGACCTGCCCACATCATAACTGTAGTATGTTCAGCCATGTAATTAAACATAAGATTTAATAAATCATATTTCTTTTTAAAAAAAAAAAAAAAAAAAAAAAAAAAGGACACTAATTCTTTTTAAAAAATGGTTAAATAGGATTGCTCTGCCTGCCTAATGGTTTTACTAAGTTAAAGTTTGCAAGTGCTGAATAGTACAGCCCTAGATGTGTTCAAGGCTGAAATGCCATGAAATCAGATCAGAAGTGATTAGATACTGAAAATATAATACATTCTGCCTCACACAACTGCCCCCACCCCTAGCAACACATGCCTGATGATAGCACAAGGATGAAGAGAAAATACAATTGAAATGGCTCATCTGAATGTTCTTCTGTTCCTGTAGTGCCCTCTAGTACCAGTTAATGGGTTAACTTAACACAAAACATACATCCCTGATTTTGTTAGCATATAACTGTCTGCATATGGTTCTCATACAATAATATAATGTGTTACTATTAAGGCCCTAGTTATACAATTACACAGCTTCAAATAATTTGTACAAAACACATTACACTTTAAAAAAAAAAAAATGATATAACATAATCCATATAAATTAAGTACACACATGTAACACTCGTTCAAAAAGTGTTACCTCTAAATACAAACTTGACATTTATTTATAACTTAGCTTTATGAATCTGTTCCATTGGATAGTAAATACATTGCTTTGTAGCATTTCTGTGATCATTAATCTTTATTAGCTACTGTGGTAATGATATTGATTAAAAATATCAGTTCAATAAAAATCTGTAAGTACCAGTAATAACCTATTTCTAAGTCACATCTTAATACGATGGATTTACAATGAAGACAAAATTTCTGTTAGTAAGCTTTGAGCCCCAAAAAATGAAAAAATAATGTAGATTTAAACCTATTCTCATGCTAAACATGTTTTCTGGATTTCTAATCTAGTCATCATAATTGATTAGACTCAAGACAAAAAACAATTACAAAAATTACCTAAATACTTGTAACTTACTTTGTGGACATTGCTTGATTTATTATTACTAGTTATACATAGAACATGAAGGAACAAAATAAATATATAGGATGTCAACTTTTATTACAATTTAGATGTCCTGAAGTAGGCATAATTGTACAGATACACTATCAATAACCAATAAAGAAACACAGAAATATCTGACTCTCAGATCAATTTTTCTTTTTTACTTTCCCACCCTCTCCAAGGGTTGTAACTCAAGTTGATAATATTTCAATTTCATAGGTTGAACTCTATTTTTATAACATTTGATCAATCAGTATTTACCTATAAGAAAATCATTCAGTTTCCCACAATCTTAAAAGATTTTTAAGTTAAGTCAGCCAAGCTATGGACTTTAATTTTAGAAGTTAAACAACAGGAAAAAAGAAAAAGGCCAAGGAACTAAGTGAAATACTTCATTATCTTGATTAATCAAATTAGACTTTCTACCATCTCTTAATTGCCTTTCCTAGTTTTCCAAAACTGTCTGCAAGCTCAGAGAGACCTTGGCACCACCCAAAAATACATCCCTATAACCTTGGTACATGTATAACTTGCGACCACCCTCAACTGCATTCATATAACCTTGGTACACGCATATCACATTATCTGTGCCTTTCGCTCTTCTCACCTATGTTGTTATTCATCAGAGTATAAGAGATAGTATTTGTCAAATAAATTAAATACAGACAAAACTAAAACATCTGCATGTGTGTACTGTCATTGTAGTAATAACAAAAAAAAAGATCATGTACCCAACAAGACATTAAGCAAGTAGTCAGAAGTTGAACTCTGCCTAACACTTACCTGAAACTTAAGATTGATAAGAACAATTAATACTAATATTATGTATATCCATCATTTA
Source organism: Biomphalaria glabrata (assembly GCF_947242115.1). NCBI lineage: Eukaryota > Metazoa > Mollusca > Gastropoda > Planorbidae > Biomphalaria > Biomphalaria glabrata. The sequence goes on along the minus strand of NC_074716.1, from coordinate 46,462,636 downwards.
AATTGGAAGTTTTTGTTTCCTAAACAGTTTGCAAAAAAAAATTTAAACAATGCCACTGAAAAAGCAAATTAAGAATGAAGATAATGATAAAAGAAACTAGTGTCAGCTTTACATTAAGCAAGCCCCCCCCCCCCTTCCCCAAGCAGAGGGGAAATTCACTTTGGCCAGGTATGGGTGAGAAGTAGCATACAGAAAAAAGTGCCTTTATGGGAGCCTCTTTCTGAAGATGTGAAGGCCAGATATTTCTATCAATATACATTTTTGTTGGTAAAAACCTGTTACAAGTATAAAACATATTACATTAAAGATGAGTGACACGCACCGAATATCAGGAGCAAAAAAGGATTTGGGTTTCATTAAACAAAACAAACAAAATAGTAATAAATGTTGATGACATTTTTTGTTGTGTTTTTAGGTTTATTGCTGTTGACAAAAAAAAAAAAAAAAAAAAAACCCACAAAAACAGGCTTTACGGCATCTGTGACCATTTAAAACAATATCTTCGTTAGTTTGTACAAAGTGGATATAATGAGTCAATGAAATGTTGTTTTTTTTTTACTCTCTTTCCATCCTGTCATTGAGTGACCAGACTTCCATCATTACATTATCATGCAGACTTATCCACCACAATCTGGCCACAGGTTCAGATTGGACTACATCACTGAAGATGTCTATACACACACAAACACATCTTGAACTAATACTGGCATTCATTTGGTCAAGCTGATTTAGAGTTCTTGGTAACATAAGCAGCTGTGAAACTATACACAAAGCCCCATTGGAACAGTAAGACTATAATCTGAGTAGAACATGGCTTTGCTTGATCTCCCATACAACTACTGGATATGTGCAACTACAAATAAAACTCTTCAGAGTCAAATATTTAATAGCTTCTAGAGGAAGGAAAAAAAGTTTGTATTTCTGATTGGCAGCAAACTTTTCATAAGCTTGTACATTTTCACATATTATTTTAGCTGTTTTCATTTACAACTTTGTTGATGCTACTATTTTTTTTTTTCACTAAAAAAAAAAACGAGGTTAATATATGTAACCTTTACATAGGTAACACTTGGAGCAGAAGATTTATTAACAGCAGAATCTATATAGTCCTAATTGGTACAAAAAAATATAAAAAAATAAAAAAAGCAGATTGTAAATTATCTACACCAGTGATTGCTGACCTTATTACCTAAACTACTTTAAAACATTTTTTGGAAACATCTGTTCTACCCAATATGTCAATTAAAAGTGGGGCTTTTGCTAAAGGTGCATATTTGTGAATAAAGAACCCACAGGTCATTGATTACTACTTGCAATGAACTATTTGCTCAAGAAACATTACTCTTGTCCACATACAAACATCACCACAGTAACAGTACACTGAGGGAACTTATAACAACATTATTCATTGTTCGGTACAATATGACTGAGAAATCAATGCTAAAAAATATCATTTAGCTTCTCCTTATAGTAATCAATACACTAAGAAAGAATATAAAAAAAGAGGGAGGAAAAAAAAAAGAAAAAAAAAAAGAGAACAAATAGGACAAAACAGATACAAGAGGAAAAAAAATGATATTATGAAATGCTCAAACAAAAATATTGAAATTTGCTAAAAATTCACCAGTTTATTCTAAGAATATCCTTTCATTATATGAATGAATGCATAAGTTAAGAATCACATTGAAAACAAAAACTTGATCCTCTCAACAACAGGCAACTAAACATACGCAGTCAATCAGTACCAACAACACAGCATCTAGTGTCCAGATGGTTTGGTCCAGGGGAGTCTAAGGAGCACAGGACTGACTCCTCTGTCATAGATGTCACAGGGGGTTTTTGCCCCTCTCCCCTTCATAGACACTCCTCTGTCATAACATCACAGGGGTCTGTCCCCCTCTCCTAGGTACATTCAGGATAACTCTTGTAGTGAAATAATCTCTCAATAAATATTGTCTGCAACATCCCAGTGTCAGAAATAAGGAAGGTCTATAAACAGCATGGTTTTGATGTGATGGTGATACTCCTAGCATTTGAGTGTAATTTAAAAAAAAACAAAAAAAAAAGAGGGACAGACCCGCTCAATGGTTTGTATTATAACATATGTACAACAGGGAGGAGACAGGGACTTGGAAGTGGGTAGGTGAGTTCTAGGATCAAACTGGCCCATTGTGCACCACGGCTGCTGCATCATACTTTTCTTGAGCTTCTTTAGCTTGGGCTCTGAAATATACAAAAAGGTAAACTTAACATTGCAACAGTTACTTTAATACCTCAAAAACAACATTCATTTAACTAAAACATAGCTACTTATAAGGTCAATTATAGCATCAGTCTTTTTTTTTTCAAATGTAAAGTTATATATGTGAGCTCGGTTTCTTGCTCTAAATACAATGTATACAAAAGTCAGTGTTAACACTCTCTAGATATCTGGGAGTACAATCAAATAATAAAGACAGAGTAAAGAAAGAAAACATAATTGTTGTATTTTGTTATTCGTATTGTGTCCAGTTGCAAAGACTTAGCAGATTTTTTTGTCCTTAAATGTACACAGCAAACTTCATAATAAATAAAGCAGAGAAAACAATTCTAGAATAGAAATTACAAACACTTGAATGAAAGACATCCATAAAGAATTCTATGTCTGAAAGACAGTACTGAATTGAAGATTTTTTTTTGCCACTTCTTATTCTTGCTAGAATACACTAGTGAATACCATCATTTTAGTTGCAATTTTTGGGAGCAAATATGGCTCAAGGTTAGTCCACTTGGCTTGCCACAGTAAATATAATAGTGAGTGTTGGGACCAATGCTAAAAATTGTCTCAAATTTTACTTGCCAGTGCTGTATAGGAACACTAACATTTAAGTTATAATTACCAGAGGAGAAGAGGTAGCAACAAAGGTTAGTTTAGCTGACTAGAAAGCTGACCAACAAATGTTACCCTAACATTGTGAATGAGCAGTTAGCCAGCATGCTAACTTCTCCCTAGAGTGCACACAGCAGAAACTGGCTAAGAGCAAACTAGAACTGTAAAGCTGAACTAGGTGGGTATATTAATTAGAGTAGGCAGCGCAGGAGTGCACCCTTGAAAATAGTAAATCAATAATGTATAGGTAAATTTTCACAGGTTTCAGTCAGTAAGCTCTTTTTATTCCAAGGACATATTTATCATTGATAATCCCACCGACTATAACTTAAAGCTTATCTCACCTGGCTCTTTCGATTTTTTGAGCCTGTGTCAATGTGCATTCTGTAGTATCTGGCTCCAGACTTGAGCAAGTCTGGTCCTCTCTTAATGACACAAGTGATGGAGAGAGTGCTGCAGGAGGTACTGAGGCAGCCGGGGGAGAGACTGGCCCATTGCCCTGAGCTTCAGAGGACTGCCGGCTAGGGCAAGCTGCTGCCACAGTACTGGAGGATGCTTTCTTTAACAGTCCAGATGACGCCAAGAAACTGAAATGAACATACAACCATAAAACAATGCATGGTTTGACATTATAATGATCCTCTAGTATTAACAGTCATTTGAAAGAAAACTGTACATTCAAGGTTATTGTAAAAACTTGACTCTTACAAAATTTGGCTAATAAAATACATTATAACAAATGTATGAAACTTAAAAAAAAACATTTAAACTAGGACTAAAATTATATAAAAGTCACTAATTTAATTTAAAAAAAATAATAATAAAATAAACAAAAGAAAATGTCAATATTGACTACATTTAATCATAATTTCATTAAAATCTCAGCCAAATAGATAAAGCACATATAATAACAACATAAAAACCAACAGAGCTAAAAGCAGTGTTTACTTCCCAAATATATGCAATAGTAATTGTATAATGTCACTTCACTGGCTTTGGTATGACTATGCTAATCAGGCTACAACAGAACTGGAGACTTGAAAAATGTTTAGTGTTTGGGTTTTACTTTGAAAATATTAGTGAAATTCAGTTTTCTGAACATTTGTGTTTTTTTTAAGACATGATAATAATAATAAATACTGTAAAAAAAAAATCACAGTTAAAAATCACTGTGTACAATGTTTGAAAAAGTGAACATGTGAGAAAGACATAAAATAGTAAAACCACTTTGAATACAAATCTTGTTAAGTATAATAATGAGAGAATTTAGTGGGTTTATTTTTTAAGGATTGTTTTTATATATATATATTTAAATTGTTATATCATATTGGATTTTCAGTATTTTTTTAAAATCAATCCTTCAAGTGCTTATTTTTTTTATTTAACCATTTTATTTTTATTGGGTACCAATTTTTACTAAAACATTTTCAGAGTGTACAGCTCTGTTTTGCAATAAGTATATATTGAGACAACACCCAGATAATGATTTCATTAAACATCCTTAAATGCTATTAAAATTATTACATACAGAAAGAGTTGCATAATAAATAACCACAAGGGTAAAGAAAAAAAAAATTAATTATATCTTTAACTTCCCCTTTGAGTGAGACCAAGCAAAGCAACAGCAGAATTTTTTAAGCTCAACTGTTGCTAAAACCAATAGTTCAGAAAGATGCCATGAGACCAGCACTAAAACCAATCATTTTATTTTTACCAAACAATATTTATATCAAATACTCGGCAAACAAAAATTCTTTCAGTTCTCATGTTAAGAAATTAGGAATTAATTGCTTTACTATTACACCCAATTATTACCACCTTTTTTTCTTTTTACAACAAATGAACTGAAGGGAAGATTTAGTCAAGGACACTTTCTGTTGCTCAGCTGAGGCTTAAAACATTGTTGGATCTAGGCGAGATCAGTGATTTCAATCCAAAACCTACCCACCAAAAATTTTGCAAACTGCAACCCAGAATTAGGACAATGGAGCTTCGATTCACAAATCATTAACAAAAAAAGGGGCAAATAATTTAATTAACATAGGTAATAATAATAACTTAAAAAACAACTTTGTATTGTTCTTATTCCTTGGCTTTAAAAAATCTAAAACAGTGATGCCCAGCCTATGTTCTGCGGACAATATCTGGCCCATGCCACGCAATGCAGCGCTGCTCACCACAGTACATAACGAGCACAGAGGCTTAGTTCCATACAACTTGATGACCTTTTGAGATGCTGCTGCCCATGACACAAGTGTCAGAACTTTATATGGCCCCCAAACTGAAGAATATTGGGCACCACTGATAGAAAACAAAAAGATTGGCAGGTTGGAATCAAATGTTAAGGGTGTAAAACCATCAGCCCATGCATGGACCCAAACCAGTTCATTCAAATAGGATTTGTTTCAAAGCTAAATAGATCAAGTATTAGACATAGAGCATGAATGAATAAACAAGCCAACAAAAGCGATAAGTACAGACAAACAATTATAAATAACAAATAACAAGTCAATAGCTTGCGTTTCAGCCACTTTATGCTAACTAACAAAAACTAACCACTACTACAAGTGGGATCATTTGAAACCAAGCTAAAGCAGGTCAACAATGTAGCAGGGTACTGGTGGTGGGGGTTAGGAATCTACTTACTCAAAGTTGGCCCCCAAATCACTGCCATCACAGTCGTCTTTTGTTAGTCTACCAATGTCAACAATAAGGGTTAGTCATTGGGTTAACACTGAATGTTAGCAGCTTACACGGTTTTTAATTCTTCATTTACAATACAAACAAAGAAACAGCATTCAATAGCAACTGTTATTCTAAATCTAGACACAAGGTATTAACAAGTGACAGAGAACAAGACAGACAACAACCCTAGAGCATATGTAGTCGTTATAAAAAAAAATAAAAATAAAAAATCAGTTCACACAAACATACATTACAACCTGTAGTTATTATGTAAAACAGGTTGTTGGTTCTATTTTTAACATTTTAAAGTTATATTTGTAGAGTAATGAATGCACTAAGACTTGATTGTAAACAAACCAAAACTATTCCAAAAAGTCCTTTACTAACAGTTCTTGCTCACCTCTGATTGTTAGGGCTAAGTCTTCCATCCGAGGAGGAAGTACCTTTTTCTGTGGTGCTAGATGAGGATGGAGAATCTGCCGAGACTGGAGCTGTTGCAAGGGAAACAACTACATCTACACTGCTACCATCTCGACATGATCCAGATAGAGTTGAAGAGACATGGGATAGTACCAGATTAGACGCATGTGTTTCATCTTCATTAGCAAGTTGAACTGTTTCACAAGATGTACTAAGGAAAAAATTTCAAAGCTATTTATTTGCAGTAGAAATTATTAGTGGATTGTATGGTAGAAAACCCAGAACAATGTTATTTCTTGTATTATAACTGTAACAAAATTATGGTGAGAACTATAAAATGAAATATTGTTCCATTCATAAATTTATCATTATATATTGTCAAATTTATCATTATAAGCTTTAAAAAAAAATAGTCTATCATCAAGAACCACTAAATGTTAAAAATCATGAAATTTGTCTGCCCTCAATCAAGAACATGCATGTGGCAAAAAAAATGTGTGCTAATTTTGTTTGCAAAAAAAAAAAATTGTTTAATCTTTATACTTGTCATTATAATGAAATATTTCATTCCTAAAAACACATTACAAATTGTTATCAATAGCTTTGTCTTCTTTCATCTTAAGTTTTCAAATATTAATTCCCCTTAGCCTCATTGGTCAAAACAGACAAAGGAATAGGTGAAGGTGAAGTCCCAATCATGTATCATGTCAGTAGTATCAACTATCAACTGCCACACAACATTGCTCTTATCATTAAGTAAAAGTATCCAATAATGCCTAAAGAGTTTATACTAGGTAAGGGGAAGTAAATATTTTGTAAAAACTTATATTTCAAAAACAATCATTGTAATTCATTTTTATTTGACTTCAGCTAGTCCCCTTTTACTAGTCTAGCCTAGTTACTAGTATACATTCTAGATGTAAGAAGAGTAATTTCCCCCCCCCCCCCCACCCCATTTTAATGAACTGGGAATGGTTTATACAAAAACACTTTTAAATGTTCTAACTTCAATTAATATATTCTTTTTAAAAGCCTGACAATGATAAGCAGTGTGGCCACAGAAAATACCAATTATATTTTCCAAACAGAATGTTTCGTTGGAAAGTTTAGTGCAAGAAAATAGAAGTTAGCAGGCCCACATTGGAAGATAAGAACCTTTTGCACATCATCAAATATTTTTTGTTAACTGAAAAAAAAATGGAGGTCATTGAAATTCAAACTTTCTGGTTAGAATGCACATTTTGAGGAACAAGAGAGCATCAGTACAAAAGAGATTACATTGATTTTCTTGTTTGATTGGTGGGACGATTTAGACCTTCATCAATGTTTGAGAAATATTTTGTAAATACAGTTGTATGACAAAGTAGAAAACACCAAACTGTGGGAGATGGGCGGACAGAGAAATATAGAGGTGCAAATCTTAGAAAGTAAAGATGGATTGGTCACACTATAAGAAAAGATGCCAACAACAGAGCTAGACAGGCCTTAGATTGAACACCCCCCCCCCACCCCCAGAGCACACGACCCGAGGAAGACCAAAAATAACATGGCGACATATGCACTAGATAAAGCTGAGAGGACAGGGAGCTGGAAAGCCATTTGGAGAGTGGTGTGTTTTTACTGGGGCCCTATGTTCCATGAGGAACACAAGGAGAGATGGTGATGATGATTTATGCAAATGCAAAACGGTAGCAACATTACCTTCAACTAAATCATCAAGTTGAATGAGCTAAAGACATATTAATGACTATAATAACCTGCTAGAACAATCTAAAAGAACTGTGAGAAACTGATGAAGAAAATGCAAAGACAAAGTAAGACTAGAACATTACACTTACCTAGTGACTTGAGAATCTGTTGATGCCCCTGACTCTGTCAAAGTGGTGGAAGTGTTGAGGAGGTGTGGCGGAGAGGAGTCAGGCAAGGGAGGCTGCTCACCATTCTCTGTCGAGGAGTTCAGAATCGTATCACCCAAATCTGGATTGTGTGATGTAGAGTCTGGAATGCAAGTCTCATCTTCAACATCTGCTAGGTGAAGCTCATTTTCAGTTGATGTGACACCTTCAAAGGAATAATCACTATATTACTAGGTAAGACAACAGGGATCAATGATTCCCATTATAACCTTTAGTCCCACATTTCTGGTGTACATTTCAGTGTTCTGCATTCGTTGGTGTAATGTGGCCAGCACAACTGATGCAAAGGTGTAAGCAACAGATCTCCATTTTTTAGCTATCCCAAAAAGTCTGCAAGCAAGATGCCTCTATGCCTTTGCGTAATCAATAATATATTTACCACTATTTACCAAGAGATGGCTGAAATTGAATCTTCAAACTAGACACACTGTCATTCCTCCATCTCGCTGACAGTCAAGTCTGGACTATATCATTCATTTTTACTTTTAGAGGAATACCTGATATAGTTCCATCTTAATTAGCTTGCTGGATAATATTATTTAGACGAAGTATGTTTCATTAAATGTGTACTTTGTGTATTTCTCACTGTTGTAAGTAAGAAACATAACCATTTCATATGTACATATTTATATACTGAATTAACCTGTGTCCACAATATTATTGCTATGTCGCTCAATTGATCATTGACGCAACCTTGTATATACTTGTACATCTTATTTTATTTCCTTTATCTCGGCTGATCGCCTTGATAATCTTGCTAACGCATTGGCACTATGCTTAGAAAAGAGTTATGAATTATCTCCCCCTTTATCCATTTTGCTTAGACGAGAGTCGCGCCCCTTGGACGGGCACTCTCTGCCTTTATGTTCACTCCATTGTTCATGGCCATTGACGCATGTAAACAATGTGTCACGGTCGTTCCCCCCCCCCCCCCCCCCCAAAATTCCACTTATGTTTAATTGAGATTATTTTCTCCCTTACTTTATACGTTTTATATTGCTACTATCAGCTATCTGTTTTCCCATTTCTGTTTGTCATCATCTCCCCATTGTACTCAAAATTTTACCAATCTGATGAATGCACCTTAGTGGAGTCGATAAGATGTATGAGAGACATGTCCTAACATGTCTTTGTTTATCCGCAGCCTCCCTCAGGTGTCTGCCTTATTTGGTACTATTTGACTACCTACTAATTATCCTGCTTGGCGCTACCTGCCTGTTTGGCTGTACATGCCTTCTGGATACCACACACCTATTAGACACTACGTCCCCTGAGACCACATGTCTATGTGAGATTTCCTAACCTAGCCTACTCATCGCAACTTACTGGACCTATCCTGTTAACAACGCTGCCCACGACAGATCAGCTCTGCCCACAGCACACTTGTGTCCACGGTAGCCGGCCACCCGCCCTAATGTGCTCACAACAGACCACAGAACTTTGGATTGAGTCTCCACAAGTACTGAATCACCCGCGACCCTCTACCAGCTAGAGCGTCACCTCCAGCTGCAAGACCTCCACCCAGGAGCACAGCCAGCTACTGCATCGATAGGACAACCAGATAAGTTCAGAGGACAAAAGTGACACTCTCTCATAAAGTGCTAAGTATGATGATATATCACCAAGAAGATAGATGCAAATCCCCCCCCCCCCTTTTATTCTTGCTTGTATATTTTATGTAAATAAATATCCATCAATTCTTTTTTAAGTTTTTGTATCTTTCTCCATTGTTTGTTTTGTTGCGTGCCTGCTCCCGATATATCTCTGATGGCCCAGTGCAAGGCAAACTCAAAAATAATCATCCCCTAGACACAGAACAAGCCACTCATACATGCCATACACGAGGGCCCAAGAGCCGTCACAGATTTTGGGAAAATCGCTACACTGTGAGCAACAATACTCTCATAACCAGTCAAATGCTCTGACATTACAAAACTGAGTCAAAACTTTTAGTACAAGACAAATAGAAAAGCATATAATGTGGATTATGCTACGATTATATAAAAAGACCAATACAAACCTGTGACTGCACCAGGTACTGAAAATGCTTGTAAACCACCTTTAAGGTCATTTGTATTTGAAGATACAACTGTGAAATAAGAAAATTTTGTTTAGTTCAAAATACATGTTAAGGGTAAAATACATTTTTGAAAAACAAATAAATGGCAAACATAAACTGTATGCTAACAAACAAACCTTGTCTAGGAGCTGCTAATGACATTATTTCAGACTATTTGACCAGGTTTTAAAATTTAGACAGATACTCTAATTTAATAAATAAAGAGTTTGTAGCACAGTGCTACACCTTGGTGGAGCCTGCGAAGCCACTGACCCCAAACTGTATTGGCATTTATTGTTTTGAATAGATCGGCTGCATGCTAAGTGTTGCGACATCATTTTGACCAAAGCTATTCATTACCTAGTTTGTCAGTACATTACAATAACATTTGGTTTCATAAGGTTGTTATTGCTGGAAGTGGTAATGGATATAAGCGCGTCCACTACCTATAAAGAAGCATGCGTCTCAAATAGCCTCTGACAACCATTCCCACTCCTGGCCTTTGTGTGTGGCAGAACTGTTTTCAGTAAAAGGAGAAGAGTAAAGGCGAGTAACTGGTGCCTAAACAGTAAACTTTGGGCAGGGCTTGTTAGCTTTGGCTGTCAAGTCACCTAGAAGAAAAACTACGAATTCAAACCTCTGGTGCCTTGCAGCTATACCCAAACATGGGAACGGCTTTGGGAGTCAACCCTGAGGAAAAATCAGGAGCCTGCGACCCTAGATAGTTTGTTGCATATTGCTACACCTTGGTGGAGCCTGCAAAGCTGCTGACCCCAAACTGTATTGGCACCTGTTGTTTTGAATAAATCAGCTGCATGGAGAGGGGGGAACTGTTAGGTGTGGCGACATCCTTTTAACTAAAGCTAATGCCTAGACATACAGATCATTTCTATGAGATGATCCATAGTCGCTTCGCGACTGAAAGAGGCCTTATACAATAACATTAATATTGTAGCCAAAAAAAAACAACAAATACATTTACTTTCACAGTGATTATTCCCAAAGCAACAACTTGGAACAGTTTTGGTTTTAACTTGAACTTCTAGAAAACCACATGTTGTGTACATGACATGATTATCTTCTTTATTTAAATTTAAAACAAAACTAATAGAATTAATGTTACCATAAGCACTGCTTCTTGTAGTTTCAGTTGTATCCATCTCAACAGGGGAACTACTCCTTGGTCCCATACCAGTTCTGTGAAGTAATGAAATGAAATATAGAAACTCTGTAAAGCAATCCTTTATTTTACTTAAACTCAGAAGCAAATGTATAATGATTAAAGCAGTGATGGGAAGACTTGGCAAAAATTTCAGGAAATTTTTTTAAACCCACGTTAGTGAAATGTTTCATGGCGAACCCAGATAAATGGAGTTGAATTCTTTTTAAAATATTATAATTAATTATATTGATTTACAGCACACAGACACACACAATTGCTGCAATTAACTATTTACTACAATAACTACATTTAGATGAGAGAACTTTGACGGTTTTTCATCTTGTTGCACTTGACTTGAAATCTAAATCTTTAAATCTGGTCCAGGCAGTCTGTGCATTCAATGATAGAATGAAAACTGGTATTCTGACATACATCAACAACAATAAAGGAATGGTGTTTCAAAATCAAAACATGACTTTTACAATTTCTTTTTTAGTATAAGCTACACTTCTGTTAAACTCTCTAGTTAAGTTATTAAACTGAATGAATAAAAAAAGAACTCTAAGATTCCATTAAAAATGCTTAAACAAACACAGCGACAATGCTTTTGAAACTCGGCAGAGTTCTCAATTAAGGACTTGAGAAAGAGAATATACAACAATAAAACTGCACATTAAAACAATAATTAAGGCTTAGTTAGATCTTATATGGCAGATGCAAGTTGTTTACAAAAAAAAAAAGATCTATGCCTCGTCAAGAGAACTGCTGCACTGGGTTTGTAAACTCTTGATCCAGAGTCTAGATCTACTTTAGATCTTAAATGTAATCTACATTTTTAAGAATTAGATTTAGATCAATTATGATTATGTATCTACTAATCTTAGACATGTTCTAATTCTAGGATCTAGATCGAATCCAAATTTGTTTTTGTTTCCATAACATTTTTTAAACATTCAATCTATCTAGATCAAGACACTACAATAGATTTCATCTAGAAAGAAGCGCAAAGTCTTAATATATAAAAAATAAGACATCCAAAGTGTAAATCTAGACTAGACTAGATCTAGTAGATGGAGATATTCAAATTAAAAAATTATTATAATTCTAAATCCAGACTTTTCAATCACTGTAGATTTGATTCATGCAAACTTTTAGCGAGTTTTTTTTTCTCTTTATAACCATGGAAGCATACCGATAACGGATTTCCCTAAATTTTAAGAAAAGTCCCATCACAGCATAAGAAAAACTCACGAGGACTGGATGTCACCAAACGATGTAAAGTCTGCCCAGTTGTCTTCTTCTGACTGTGTGGGAACACTGCTGAAATCTGCCCACGCCTGTTCCACTGGCACTGATGGTGGTGCTGTAGGTTTCTCCCAGGGTGAGGATGTTGTATCCATTGCTGTGTGTTCAGAATGTGAACTGGAATCAACTGACCAAGCATCTATTAATCAATGAAAAATTTTAGTAATATAAATAATAATATTTTTCACATTAGTTACATCTCAGAGCACATTAATGCAGAAAACTAACCAAACCTATGTTGCTTCCTTTTAAATCTATAATCAATTATCAAATATTTGTAACAAAAAGTAAATATACTAACTTTCAGCGCTGTCTACATCCATCCCTTCTGTGTGCTGCTGAATAATTTTAGCTGGCGAATCTAGTTCTTCTCCACTGTCTGTGCTGTCTTCATCACTACTGTTACACCTGGCTGTTGCAGCTGGCAGACGCCTATGAAAAGAAAGAGATGACATTTTTTTTTTAAAATAAGTTTACGCAACATTAAAATAATACATTCCACACTTAAAAGCAACACTTTCTTATTCCCAGTACTTACTCATGGCGAGCTAAATGACCCTTATCAAAGGTAATAGCTTTTTCCTCCCATATATCTTCATCACTGTCATCATTGTCAAACTGCTGTATCTTCTCATTACAAACTTGTTCAAACAATGCTACATTGGCTTGCTGCTGGAACATTACAACAAATAAAGACATATACACACAACGTGTACACAGAAAAATATCTTCAGACTATCTAGTTCTACTTTCAAAACAAAAATATAAGAAATACAACAAAAAAAAACTCTCGAAAGAGCCTCTGGGATGCCCACCCTAATTTCCTAGCTTCTCATTTAATGCAGTAAAATTAGAAACTCACATTGGCATCAGCGCCTTGAATATCAGCATCTATACTGGAAATCCTATTTGTAAAAGGAGCCCTGTGGAATAACATGTTTTGTTTTTTTTAAGGGCATCCAGCGCATCTACATTTGAGAAGTGTAATGAAACAAGGGAGAGAATAGAGTTATGATGGTGACACATTTCTAAGCTGAATTTTTTTTTGTTTGATATTATATTCATTTTAAGAAATTAAAAATGTTTAATGCAATGAGAGTCAATGAAGATTTTTAAACTGTGTTGTTTTTTTTTATTTGTAATTATTGCTTAGTACTTCTCTTACTTTAAAAATTAAGGGTTGGAATTTTTGTTTTTCACCATAACACTTAAGAATTTATATTTATTTCACAATGATGATGTAACCTGAAATGTACACCAGCCTGTCATTTCAAATTCTATGCTGTTCAGATATTTTTAATGTATGTTGAAGTTAACCTCACACTGGAGCTAAAATTTTGGCTTAGATGAATGTTTAAGACAGAATCGTAGACTACACTACTTTTTAAAAATGATCTACTCTTATGGCACACCTATCAAACACTTACTCAATTTTTTCATCTTGCTCGGCAAAATCTTCATCATTGAAGCCAAACTGATCAATAAAGTTGCTAGTCATCTGCTGCAACTGATAATCCGAGAAAGCCTGGGAAAATAGGGAGGGGCACCCAGGCGCGTCATATCATTACAGAGGTCTTATAGATGGTAAACTAAGATTTAAGGATACAATCTTTGATATAAACTAAACTGCTGATTTGCCACACCTCATTTGTTCTTCAAAACAGCAGAAAAATAAATTTTTACTTCATGTGAAACACTACAACATTGGAAAGCGAACTGAACACAACCCATTGTTACAACTTTGCCACTCACCTGTTGCATGGCTGTGTCTTGGGGGAAAGGGAGGTCTTTGAAGTCAGCATCATCATCTTCACTGCTTGAGGCAAGTGGATGACCTCGCATCTGACATAAGCAATAAAATGTTATTTAATTACATAGACATGAAGAAACAATAGCATAGCATCGCTATTACATGTAATTTGGTTATCCTAAAACATTATCAAAGCCTTGAATGTCAAACTTTTGTGCAGTAATATTCATCTAAGCCAGTATGTGAAACATTCTACTAACCAGTTCTATTGTGTTCCTTTTATTGACTTCAGCTAACGCTCCAACTACAAAAGCATCCCATTTGTCTCTCACATCACTAGACACTCCTGTAAAGAAGTCAAGAAAATAAAAACACTTTTTAAAAAGACAATACCTTCTTTACACAACTAGTAGAGCGATTGTTTTTCTCTTAATAACTTTAATGCTAGATTTTGAAAAATATAACATCTTTAAACCTCCCCCCCTCCCATTCCCAGAGAAAGAACCCTGGTTAAGATCTACTACAGTTTACAATATTCATATTCGAATGATAAGTCATTAGGTCAAGACTTAGAAGAAGATGTGCACAGTTTTCCTGAACATTAATTTAATAAACTCTTGAATCAATAAAGCCTTACCTCTGGAAATTCCTGAACGCGATAAGTTCTTTCAAAAACGCAATGGTTCTTTCAAAACCAATGTTGAATATAGATCTAGATCTCTCGCCAAATTTACATTTATTTATTTTATACTTTGAAAAATTATTTAAGTTTTCCCTGTGTGGCCAACAAACTAGTAACTCTTTTCTCAGCGATATACAGTAACTGTTAAGTTTTAAAAAGGTTCCACCTTTTACCATCTGCCCATCCACTGTGTTCTGACTTAAACAGAGGTATTGTAAAAAATTTGATAAAATAAGGCAGCACAGCATTTACCATGTGATATGAGACTGCAAGCATTGACCTTATTTCATTCAAAACATGTTAGGGTCAAGTTTTTTTTTTCTTCTTTTGTACTTGGTGTACTCAGTTCTACATGGGACAATTTTAACATATGATGCTCAACTGGAAAGAGGAAAAAAACAGCCTTACCATTAAATTGATCTTTAACCATACTGCTTGAATCACTTTTTTCAACAAGGCCAGCTATCGAGTTTGCCATTTTTGTTAAGTGACCCATAAAACCCCTTCTTTTTCCAGAGGGTGCATTTCTGGAAAAAAAAATAATAAAGTTTTTTTTTTGTGTGTGAATAAAACAGTAGAGGTAAGTACAACTTATTACTGTCAAGAATTCAAAATTCTATCCCGCCAAGTGTCTTAAGTAATTTCTCATTGTATGGCCAATGTTAAGTAATTAAGTAACATGTTAGACTTACTGCTGCTGGTCATTGGCTTCCCATTCATTTAGAAGTCTCTGAATCAAGTTGTAGTCTTTAAACAGCTGCAACAACAACAAAAAATAGTTCTTATTTATTGGCCAATATGCTTCTTTTTGCCATTTCTTAGGATTTAAAGCAGTCATCACATTTACAAGGCAACATAACTGTAATAGTATGCACTTCAAGTTTAAACAGGAATAAATACAAATAGTTTGTTTGCTTTTTTTTTCTTGCTACTATGAAGTACTTTGCTGCATTGAAAGAGATATTATAAGAAAACAATTTAGGTACCGTAATTATATAAATCATTGTTTGTTATCAAAAAGTAACATGAATAGTTAGTCAAATTTGATTTTCAATATTGTGTGAAGTTCCCAACTGTGATTTGTGGCTTTTTTTTTTCTTCAACATTTTATGTTTTGTTAACCTATCCTCTGGTTTGTTGTTTTTTTAAATCAATGTCAATAAATATTCCAAGTTCTAATTTAGTGTCAAATTATTTTAATAATCACAAATATTAACATATACACAGGTTAAATGTTTGGTGTTAATAGGTTTCACAGAAAATGTCTCACCTGTATTAGAAGTGGATGTTCATGTTTACCATCCACCTCTATAGGGTTATTATTAAGGATTATAAGAAGGCACTGTTCCAGTTGGGTATGTAAGAAATTATTCCATTCATATTTAAAATACAAGTTCTGAAATACAAAAGTACAGCAATTTCATAACAGGTGTGGTACAAATGGCATCAAACTATTCTAGGTTATTTTTAACAGCCACGAGGTAAAGAATTTGCAAAATGACTTCTCCTAGTATAGTATGCATAAAAACTCATTAAAAATTTGTGAATATCTTAAAATCTTTTTCAAAAATAAACTTTAAAAAACAAAATGTAAAGACTAACACTTACAAGAAGAGTTTGTATTGTTCCTAGAGAGGTCAGCTCCACATTCACGTCATGCATGTTAGCACCCACCAATGCTGTGACTAATTTGGACACCTGAAGTCTGGTGTTTCCCAATGGAGGCTCCAATACCCCAACAGAGGTTGGCATGACACTGTAACGTTGCTTTCATCGAAAATAAAAAGTCATTACGTGATTAACATGAAAAATGCTACATTGGCTTGCGGTAAATCAAAAGGCTTAGTGTCCTATATCAGACATCTTTAGGGGAGGTGAAGTTAATTCCCAAATTTGAAAGGTCAACAGTTTTTTCACATTTATCTTTTAAGTTCCTTTATTTCTAAATAAATGTTAAGTAAAATTACAACCAAGAGGATTTAGGATATTCTAATCCATCTATAATCTGTGATATTTATTTTAAGTGAGTGAATAAACTTGTTTTACCAGTGGAGGATTTTCCAGCAAGTCATGAAAATCTTTTAATCGTGGAATGATGGCTGATATAACATTATTAATGCCCAGTGAGAACCTATCATGGTCTCCATTTGAGAGCTGCTCTGGCTGATCCATTCTACAGAAAAACACAAATATAAACACAGGAATAAAATCAGCAGTAAATAAGATTCATTAACAATCAATTACCACAAAGTATCAGTGGATATCATGTTCCATGCCTGACTCATACTTACCCCTGACGTCTGACTTCCAAAAGTGTATGAATGACACAGAGACCATTGACCAAAACTGATTCATTTTTCCCTGAATTGAACATGTTTGACAGAAGCTTTGCAACAGTTGCTTCCCTGAAACACATAACCAAGTGTGTAATTCTAATTAAGTTATTGGTTCTGAGTCTAAAAATAAATCTAGAAAAAAAAAAAAAAAAAAAAAACTCAAACCCAAACTTACTGCTCCATGGTCATCAAGAGTGGATCAGGATCTGACGAGTCCTGTTGTTGAATAAACTGCTCACGGCCTAACCTCACAATGTCACATAAAGATTGAGCAGCATTACAATGAATCTGTGACAAACAAAAAACAATTTTGAAAAAAACAACAACATATTACCATAAAAATCAAGCCTGTCAGCAATATATTGTGTAGACAGACTTTCTATGAAGCTTGTTCTATTTCACTTACATCTTCATCTTTCTCAGCAACAATGGAATCCACAAGCTTTTCAACAATTTTCTGTTCATTCAACCACTGGGGAGAAACAAATGGCATATGTTTGGACTTTTTACAAATTAAATAAAAATCCAATACAATGCATAAACATTAATAAGCATTATAAAATAAATACCTGTATGCAATAGGCGACATTGATAATTCTTGTTAAAGTATTGAAGTGTTTACAATATGTAGTGGGTGAAGTCAATGACTGGTAAAGCAAGTTCAAATCTCAATGAAGACTCGAATTTTAAATTTCAGGATTTTAGGGCACCCAAAAAAAAGGATAGCTGACCTTAGTTGGGAAAAAGTAAAGGTGGTTGGTCATTGTGCTGGCCACAAGATTTCCTCACTACCTGTGGGGCCATAGAGACTGATGACCTTTATATCATCTGCCCCTTAAATAGCAAGCCTGAAAGATGTACTTTACTTTTACTTACAATAATTTAACTTTAAAAAAACACAACAAAATTGCCATACCTCAATTACAGCTCTTCGTGTTTCTGATGATTCTATACAAGTGATAAGCCTGAGCAACAAATCCATAACTGCAGATGTCCCTATGTGATGCAAGAGGCTACCTACAAAATCACTTTTTGCTTTCAAATATTCGAAGATCTGGGGAAAAAAATAATAATTTAAATTTTCCTAAATCTTTAAGAATATAAAAACCACAGGATCTGATTATATTTCTAGATAAAATACTCCCACCGTAAAGTGACACATAAAAGACCCCCCAAAAATGTACATTATAAAGATTGTAAACTGACACTAGAGACAAAGTTATACATAAGTGTTAACAGACTGACAGTAAATACTCCATCAAAACTATAATGTATCATTTTAAACCATTTAAATGCCCTAACATACCATGTCACTCTTTCTTGTAATCAAGAGCCCCATGACCTTGCTGAAAAATGAAGCCAACAATGGATTGAGAGGTTTTTCTCCTTCCAGAAAGGAATAGAGCTTGTCTACCAGCCCTTCATCACCTGCAAGCTTGTCATTAATCTGTGTAACATCAGACGTCAGCAGCTCACAGGCTGTGTTAGGATACCTGCTCAGAAATAAATACCTTCTTTAAAACAAGAGCCAAAAAAGAAATAGACCTTAGACCTTATTATACTAGAATAGCAAAATCAGAATGCAAATATTTGGCATTTTTAATTGGTTTGGAGGGGGGGGGAGAAGTATAGAAGTACATTTAAAGAATAATTATAAATATCTGCATTCGATTTTACTTTTATTAGATTGCTTATATGTACAGCTTTTCTAGAGAATCACTCAATACAAATCCAATTTAGACAAATCAATGATTTAAAATCAGAAATTTAAATAGTAAAACAAATATGCATACAAAATATGTCAGATACAAGAGCACACTATTCATGGAATAAAGTAATAAATACTCAGTGATACTACTGAAAAATAAAAGGCACAATGTACAAATAACTGTCAAAACTTCTAGTCTCCTCTTAGTTATATTTTTGTATAAATCTAGATTTATATTTAAATTAAATTAAACATTTAAATTTAAATCTAGAAAATTCTATTTTCCATGCAGTTTAAAAACATATTTTTTTAGCATGTTTGACTATTCTTAGCTTTAGAGATTTTAAAAAATTGAGGTGTGTGCCACTATACTTCAAGTTATATACTTACTTAAATCTTATCTTTTCATCGACTTCTAATGGTGGCTCTACAGTAATTAATTTGACCATTTCTTCCATATTTTCTGGTTGAACAAGACTGTTAAAAAAAAGTGTTTTTAATTTATAAAGAGTATGCTTGTAAGAAATATAGGGGCCAATGGTAATATGCATATATTATGTCTTAGTAACTGCACAGTGCTGGGGTATATATATATATATATATATATATTAATAATGCAGTGAAGTCATTTGAAAACCTAAATACACTTTCTAATAAAAAGAAACAAAATTAACTGAAATAATGGTTTATTTTATTAATTAATGTTTATTAAAACATGGACATTTATTTTCATTTGAAAAGCACAAAATAAATAATGAAATAATGTTTAAACTAAAACAAATGGGTTTCAATGTTACTCAACTTGACTGGTTATATCTTTTGCAAACACTGCTAAAACTATGGACTATTTCAAAAATTTCATTTTAATAGAATGCTACCATTTGTCAATATTGGGATTTCTGATTTATATGTGCACAACAGCATTTTAAATCTCTAATAGCCAAATTCCTACCTATAGAATGTTGGTTATGCAGGGTTGTGTGGTAATAGGATCTGTCTCAGTTTAATTGGGGCATATAAAGGGAAGGGTGGGTGGGGATTATTCTGTTTAGGTGAAAATTTTAAGATGTGTTTCCTGTTCTCATTTGAGAGAGTAAATTAAAGAGTGTACATTTAGTTTCAGTGATTTCCCCATATCTCTATATATATACATTTTTTGGTGAATTTAGTTGTTTTTGTTGTTTTTTTTTTACTTTAGAATCCCTGTCATAGTTTAGCGCTCTATGTAATGCTGAATTAGCGGAACAAATAGGATGATTTCAAAATATATGTATCAATGCTGTAGTTCTTCTATTAAGCAGCATTATTTTTCATTTTGAATAGATGAGCCTTACTAGAGTTAGGTCATTATTATGCACATTTTCGTGGTATCAGACTTTTTTATTTACATTGAAAATAAATTCCATTGAAAAAGAAAGGGATTCTATTTAATATTAAAATATTCCAATTTTGCAGTCTCTATCATAAGAGCCCAGGTGAGAAAGGAGGAGGGTTTGGCATGGGGCTAGCGACCCCACCGTGTAAAACCACAATTGCTACAGAAACAGCAAACTTGACACATACAGAAAACTATACATGTGCGAGGGCAGCCAACCCCCGATGACGGTGTTGGATCAAACCCAACATTGCCAACGACAGATCTTTATGGAGACAGCTTGCTGCCCAATGCGCCGAACGGCACGGGAGGACCTAAGTCTAAGTCTATCATAAGATAATGTAGTGAAAAACTTTTGAGAGTTCTGTTTGATAATACTTACAATTCCACCAACTTTCTATTCTGTGCCTTACATTCCTGAAGGATGTCATCTTCATCCATTAACTCACGTAGTGTCACATCCTTAAAAAAAAATACATGTTTATTATTTTAAATACATTGAATATTTTTAAGTTAGAAATAATTTTTACTATTTCCTGGACCAAAAAAACTTCTAAACATTTAATAGCACTAGGTTTAAAAGCTAAATTTCCCATGATACAACTTAGAAACAGCTCTTTAATCCAGCTTGAAACAAGCAAATTGAAAATGTTTAAAATCATTTTAAAAAGAGTGCTTTTACATATGAACAATAAACAATAATGTTTATCAAGATGCTTTTCAATTCATAAAAAAAAAAAAAAAAAAAAAAAAAAAAAAAAAAGGCTAAAAGTGCACATGTTGACTAAGTGATGTAGAACATTTTCAACAAAAAAAATTTTTTTATGAAATAATACTTTTGTTAATAGGTTGTTACGTTGTTTGGGTAGAGGGAAAAAAATGTGTTTACAGTATATATTTGTTTTTTTGTTTTTTAATATATGTAGATCAATTATATCAAATGAATCTACTGACCTCTTTGTCCAACAATGTATCTATATGTGAAGATGTCAAAAGATTAAATTTCCAAAACATGTTTATCTGCAAGTAAAAATGCATGATTAGATTAAGTTTTTGTTCAAATATTCCAATTATATATTATTATTATATATATTATTTGAATAGTTATATATATATATAATTATATATTGGAAAGGAGTTATAATTACTAATTAATCTATTACAACCATAAAGAGAATAGTAGGACAAAAAGCAATATAAAAAAGAAGACTGATTGAAACAAGCTTTTTCCACTGAGTTTATATCACAGAGTACTGCTACATTGTTTCAAACAAAATACCATAGAATCAAAATCAAAAACTGAATAAAAAATCACTAAGCTCACCTAAAGGGGAAGAACTACACCCTAACATTTCTTTTTTTTTATTTTATTCATGTCTTGTCTATGTTCAATGAATAATTGTGCTAAGTCTCAACTTAATCCGAGAATGGGTGTGGGAGAAATATCTGTGCACACATTTTACCAGACAGACATACAGAAAGACAGAGTGATTGGTGATATAAGCTTTGAAAAAATAAAATAGTATCCCTAACAAGGTTTGATGTAAAAATGGAATGGTAGAAAAATTATTTCTAAAAGAATTACAAGATACATTTTAAACAATCACATCAATTATAAGTACAAACACAAACTAAATGACTAAATAGCCAAATCTAGACAAAAAAACCAAAAGCCAAAAAAGATGTCCAAAAAAAAAAAAAAAAAAAAACTGGCAGAGATGTGAACATTTATCTGCATAATCAGCTAAGTTTGATTACTTAATTCATTAGTTGTGAATTAAATATATTAATTTTCTATATTTGGGATTTTTTTTTCATTGTATGTAACACACCCACAATTTCATCATTTTCAGTATAATATTTTTTCTATCATGGCTGGTGAATTAGAGCTAAGCTTAAAAAAACTATGTGCCCTGAGGTAGCGATTTAGAGATAGCCTAAGTCTAAGTTAAAAAGAATTATAAAAATGGCGGAGAAGACCCTTTGAACAAATGTTTGCAGTTTCTAGAGAATGCTAAAAGTATTTTGTACAATTTCATCTACTCTTAGCTAAATTTGTAAAAAGAAAAAAAAATGTGCTATGAACTGGTGTAACTCAATATCTCAGACAGTTGAATTGAGTGCAATTAGTTTGTTTTTTTTTTGGTTTCAAGAATATCAAGGGCTCTTGATAATTTTATTTCACGATACTATTTCACTTTTTTTAAAAAATATTTAACATTTGGGGTACTATAACTTGTAAATACTTTAGCCCGCTGAATGGAAAGAAAACCAGCAGAGCCAATATTTTAGAGTTATTTGAAAAATAATTTAAAAAAAAAAGCAAGAGAGACCACTGTGAGTCATTTTCTTTTAGACCATCACATTAGCATAATCCTACCAAGCGATAAGGGAATATAATTACAAATTAGTCATATTGTTTGCTCAATTTCCTATAAATTTAGACACTTAACTTAATCTAGGACTAAGATACCTAGTGTGGTAATCCAGTCAAGTGTATTTGTTCTGTGAAATACACAGTAACTAAGTAACTGATAGTGGACAACAAGATTTTTCTAATCAACCCAAATGTACAACCCATGAAAAGAAACATGAAAACAACACATTAGCCAAGTAATGGTTCAAATAGTTCACATGACTATCTTAATGGGTGCTGCATGTGATGAATTATATGGGTTGACATGAATGATGCTAATAATAAATAAATTCTAAATCTCAGTCTTCAATGAGATTCAGAAGCCAAGTGCTTTACCCCTCTTAAATTAATATACATTACAACCCTGCACATACCGAACTATACAGTATAAAAACAGAAATGTTTTAAATGATAAAAAAAAAAAAAAAAAACTATAAGTGCATTAGAAGAAAATGGATGGCTGACATGTTTTTTGCTTTGTGCTTCCAACTTAGGGTTACATGTTAGGAACCTGTCTTCCTGCACGAGGTTTGGACAAGGAAGAAAAAATCTACATTTCTGAAGGGACGTCTAAAACTTATTAACAAACAATTTAAAAAATGGTAGGTTAGCATTGGAAATGTGAAAAAGTTGTTTCTTTACTATTGATTGTTTCATGGTTATTGTACAACTACTAAATTAGAACTATTCATTCTCCATTTTAATATATTTTTTTACATATAATACATAGCCATAAATATGCTTTTGTTTTTTGTCTCAAAGACAAATTTAACTGTCACAAGTGACTGGTAAGTATTTTTTTTTATCTCTCCATAAAGAACAAACATTTATTATAGGTCAGTGCTATTTTAAGCCTATTGACTGACATATAAGGAAAAGATTTGTTTTACCATAACCTTTGCAAAACAAAAATGTAGAAATTGATGTATTAAATAAAAATCTTTAATTTATGTTATGTATAAATAAAAATTGTACAAATTTGTTGCGTATGAATATGTACACTTTTTTAAGTACAAATGTGACCTGATCATAATCTACAGTACCAGCAACTTATTTTCTGTTGTAATCAATATAGAAATATAAATATTTTATATAAACCACTTTAAAAAAAAAAGCTTGTTAGAACAACATATAAATCCAATTTCAGTTATCAAGCAGTTTTAACACTGGCTGTTCAACAGACAATGACAGGAGTGAAGAGCAAGCTAAAACAATCAATTCTGTCAAGTGGGAATGTGTATCTGAGTGGTATTAACAGCTTAGTTTAAATCCCAATAGATACTTGGAATTTTTTTTAAAAAAAAAGAAGAACTCAAGCTGAGTAGCGTTTATTAAGTCCCAAAAGGCTGCACAGAAACATTCTTCCACATACGGATCCATCAGCATGTTCGATTAAGTAATGAGATGTACACTAGAACATGAGTGCTTATAGGAGCATGGTAACCACTAAAAATTTATCAATATATAAGGAATAATACAAGCAGAGAAGGGAAATACAGAAAATGGGAAGACTGACAACTTCAAGACATTCATAAATCTACTATATTTATATTTGTAAGTTACCACTGACACACTTATCAACAGATCTCATCAACTGTACGGATTCACATGAAATTTAGTAAAAAGGCTCCTTTGACCTCCTAGGCACTCACTATGACACGGTTTTGACAGATTCACAGCTTAACTTCTGCAATTTTTTGAAAAACTGC
The DNA here is from genome assembly GCF_947242115.1 of Biomphalaria glabrata. Taxonomy (NCBI): domain Eukaryota; kingdom Metazoa; phylum Mollusca; class Gastropoda; family Planorbidae; genus Biomphalaria; species Biomphalaria glabrata. Next base: position 46,438,244 of record NC_074716.1, on the reverse strand, counting down.
AAGCTTTCTATCAAATCTTGGTTAATTTATATGCAGTATTACCCCAAAGAATAAATAGAAATAGCACAAAAAAATAGGATTTCCTGTATTTTCTTTCTTTTCCCCTAGAAGTGAACTTATTCAAAAATTTTGCCTTATGTCACTTCCTTCCTTTTATTTTTTTCTAGAGAGAACAAGGAATATTTTTAGATTTGCTATTTGGCTACATTCAATTGGGTTCAAATTTAAATAAACAATTACAATTAATAAAACCAATCTGATATTTCTTTTTATTTAGAGGACACAATGCCAAAATTATTGTTGAGTGCAGAATGGGATAAAATACATTGTTTTGGTTCTCTAAAAAAATGTTTGCAGTCTTTTACCATACATTGCTTGCCTTAAGATTAAAGGATGCAAAAACAAAAAACAAAATAATAAAAAAAGAGAGAGAGAAGGAACAAGAAAAAGAACAGGCTGTTTCATTTCATTGTAACATACAATAATTCACGGGTTAAAAAGTATATTTGGGGAATCGTTAAAATGTGGCCCTTTAATTGAAATTTCAGGGGAAAAAAAATAGAGTGGATGTCACTGTCATAATAAACAATGTAAAGCATAAGAACAAATCAATAGCATAGCCAATACATACTTCTATATTAAAAAAAAAATAATAAGTTGTTTCCTTTTTACTTTTTCAAATCTATAAATATACTTTACTTTGTGACACATTTGTGTATATTATATGTTTAATTCATGGACTAATGGACATATATTCTGTGAGTGTTGATTTTCCATTTTGAGGGGTAAGTGTGATTAACCTATTTTTAAGGTTAAATAATTGTGTGAAGCTAATGATTTCACTTTTTAAAAATTCCTCTATACTTAGGCATTAAAACTGAAATATAATGTCAATAACATGTCAGAAATTGATCAAAAATGGTCCTAAAAGTAGAATGTTAAGAACTCTTTTTTTTCTGCTCTAAAAAATTGTACATTACCAACTTGTTCAAGTAAAACCAAAATGGATTTATATGCATATTACCTACTTAATTCTAGCTCAAAGCTTTAAGCCTAAACTCCCTAAACTAACCCACCCTAACCTCAAGTTCAGTACAGAAGCCATTGATGTGTACATTACTTAAGTAAAATGAGAAAACTTGATTCCACACAATAAGGAAGCAAATCAGTTAATTTGCAGATGAGTTAGCTAATGTCCACATTGATGGCTTACGAGCTTTATCAATGGTGGTGACATTTAACTACATTTGATTAAAACCTTAGATTAGAAGTGCTTGAGAATCTAGACTTGAGTCCACTGACGTGAATTTTACTTAGTCTTGATCTAAGATTTATATTGTATAGCCTATGGATTGAGTGAGAGAAAAGAATTTTTTTTTACCACTCCACTGATGATTTCTTTGTCTCTTAGACTAGATGATAGATCAAGATCTATGACAGAACTAAATACTATATATACTATACACTACTACAACTAGTCTACTAGATAGTAGATCTAGGTATCTAGAGTTTTAAAGACTAATCCTGACTAAGACTAACAACAACAAAGAAAAGAAAGAATTGACCAAATTTAGTAACCAAGTTTACATACTATACACTTGACTTACAGTTACATGTAACACTGTGACAGTGTCAACATGTGACTGTATCTGCTGATGCAGTCAGAGACACCCACAAAATCACAGGATCATACATTGATTGATACAATGAATCAGTAACATTCACTAGGGAGGTTAAATAAACAATATATATCTTTGAAAAAACAATTTTTCATTAGTACATCATTATAATACTTAAACAGAAATTTCCAATGGTGTATAAATTACGACTGTATATTTAACAGTTAGAAAGTTATGATTTTTTTCGTGACGTTTTGACCCAACATTGAGTGCAAAGGAATAAGTGAGAGGAGAGCTTGTCGCTGGCTAAGCCGGGTGAGACACACCCCCAGGTCAAAAGTTCAAAGTTGAAGTTGAGTTTTGTAGATCTACTTATTAAATAAGAAATTTAATAGTAGATCTTGTAATCTTGCATTAGTCATAATTAGTAGTAAATTTCTAGCTCACAAAGCTGATTTCATTTATATTTTTGAACTTTACTTGTTAAGAATGTAAATATTGAAGGAAATAAATTATCTCCCGGGTCTTGAGCTACAAGAAATGTCAGAGAATTCTAGACAACTTGGCTGCATTGTGATGGCAGAAAATAACAAAAATATTTTAAAATTGGGATAAAAAATGGATTGAAACAAAATGCCACAAAAAAATCATAACTTTCTAACTGTTAAACATACAGTCATAATTTATACTTATAGTCTACACCATTGGAAAGTTCTGTTAAAGTATTTTAATGATGTACTAAGGCAAACTAAGGCTAAGGAAAAATTGTTTTTTCAAAGATACATTTTTATTTAACATCCCTAACTAATAATACTGATAATAGTCTATTAGTATTACTGTCTATTCTCTATATCCAGTATTCGACTACAGTCACTACACTCTATATAATTCCATATCGAGAATCTAGACTAGATCTACGTCTACGCTGTCTACAGAGTTTAGGAGGAAGCCCTGATTCAGAATGACTGAAGACTGAAGGGAAAAAGTGAGTAGATCTAGATTATAGATCTAGATTCTAGATCTAGGGTAATTTCCCTCTTCCAAACAAGTTAAGTGCTGCTGCTGCAATTTTTACATTTGAATTTTTATAGCTCGGTAACAGTTAGTCCTAGGAAAAAAACTACAAACATCTATAAACTCGTCATCCATTTGCAACAAAAATAGCTATATTGTTTTGTTATGCTACGCATAGTTACAATAAAATATGATGTTGAAGAGGATCAGGTCAATGAGGTCCAGCGCTAACATTAACTAACACCATTCCCCGCTCTGTACACTAACAAACACTGTCTGTACACTAACGAACACCTCTTAGTTATTGCATTTAAAAATAATATTATCTCAATTTTTTTTTATTTTATTATCAATTTCTTTTTAAACCAACTCAAGACAGACAGATTAGTGTCACTTTTCCCTCTTTTAATTGCTCCCTTCTCTGCTAAACCCTCAACTTTACAAAGGGCCATATACTGTGACCTACCTAGATCTAGTTGACCCAACAAAAAAAACAACAACTGAGCGTCCCCACGCGTCTAGCCCACTCACTCCACTCAGTGAATGTGACCTAATTTGGTACCTGATTGATCAAAAATTGTCCCTCCTCCTACTTTTTTTTTCTAGTACTGTGTTGATGATACCATGCTAGGTATATAATTAGAGCGACAAGGAGTGAAAAACAAAATAGAGTGAGTGCAGGATTGCGCCACTCATGAAAACATTTTTTTTTCATTATTCACATTAAACTAAAGTTAACAAAACCCAACTCTACCCCACATCAGCACTATGTTTAGCGATATTCCCTTTCCTTTTACTTATTCACATCACACTTGTTTTAACATCCAAAACAAAAGCAAAATTAAGTAAGAAAATGTTAGACCTATACAAAATAAATCAAAGAAATCTCCATTTCCCAGACTTGAGTTACATCCCTCTGATATGCATTTTCGGTATTAGTGACTAGAAACACTAAATCAGGTTTCTCTTATATTTTAAGAATATGCAGAAAAAAATGCAGATTACAAATATGTAATTTGATTTCCTCTGAGATAAATAGTTTTTTTAAAATATATATTTCTAAGCTTTATTTCTTATTACCATATATTGTCATTGGAAATACACCATTTTGGTTTTAAGGCTTAATACTAGACTATCTCCCTTGTATTACTTGCCAACTTTTTTCTGTTGCTGTTTTGTCTTTCTTTCTAGCAGCTATTAGATCTAATATTAAAATTCATTTAAAATGATAGCATAAGAACAAAAAACTTTTTTTAAAAAAAGTTATTAAAAAAAGAAGAAACAACTTCATCAATTTTTATTAACATTTTTTTAGACCTTCATTTCAGTAAATACACTTAAAAATTCATAAGTTGACAGCATAAGAACAAAAATCTCTTTAAAAAAAGTTTAATATAACATATAGATAAGTGAGATAAATATTATATATGCTTAAAAACAACATGGTGGTCAGTAAAGGTATCTGGGCATCTAAACTATTATGCATTTTCAACATTAAAATAGGGTTCGTTAGTGTCATTGATAGTGATAAAGACCGTTCGTTGGTGTCATTGATTGTGACAAACGAATATCATGAAACACCCCATATCTACACATAGACAGACTATGACGTGTGTGTTTTAATTTTTAGGCCTATTAAGAAGCATTTTAGATAGATCTAGATATTACTAGACTAGTTCATTTTTAGCTAAAAAAAAATCTCCTCACCCTGGACCTACCCTCCTTCTGTCCTAGAAGAAAAAAAATGGCATCGTCCTACCAGTGCTCTTTGGCTGCCTGGTCGTGCTTTTGCACGCTGGACTGTCGTTCGGATTTATCGATGGTCCCGGGTTCAAACCCTGCCCGCTCCAATCCCCCGTCGTCCTGCGGGAGGTTTGGACTAGGAAGTAAACTATCTTCAACTCTGAAGGAACATCCGAAACATGTAAAACAAACAAACAAACAACCCATGTAAAGTAAACGAAACTAAATGTGTCTCTGTCTGAACTATAATTATATAATTATATTAAATTTAATTATAAAGATAATAAAGTTAAAATCACCAATCAGTCCAATGTATAAAGAAATGGAGTCGGAGTATAAATAAAAACACTAGACTCCAGACTAGAGTAACTTACATCTATCGAACACCTTCGTTTTAAGGTACTTATCGAACACCCCATTGTATTTTTTAAAATTCTCCTTTATTTCGATGATTATAAAGAAACTAGTCCATTCTTATTGTGCATCGTCCATTTCTTTATACTTAAGTTATAATTAGTTTCATTTTCACCCGAGGATCATTTTTTTACTTATATTCAAAGTGCATTGGTAATATTGGTATAAAAATTTCACATTTTTTGAACTCTTGGGAAGAGTGGAGTGAGTCTCGGGTTAAGGGTATTTTTTAATGCTAATGATGCTTCAGCTCAAAAAAACTATATAATACGCTTCTAATTAGGCTGAGAAATATTTACAACTATTTATTTGAAAGTGTCCTTTGTTACCTAAACATGAAAATTGAGGTTTAAAAAGGGGGTGTTCGATAATAGCAGTTTTTATATAAGCAATCTCAGCTTCGTATGATATCGAACGCCATTTTAATGTTAAAAATAAACATCAAAGGGATATAACCCAAAGAAGACAAAATATTTAAATTATATATTTTTTAATTGTTATTTTTTAAAATAATGTAATGCAAAGTACAGATATAAATTAATCATATGTTACAATTTGTATCAGCTATTTGTGGTTTACCGTAAATGTGCTATATTTTTTTAAGTAAATAGATTTACATCGATATGCACTAATTGTACCCATTTTAAAAGCTTGATTTTATGACACATATATTATAGCTTGATGCTAATAGCATCTATGCGCGACCACCGGAAGGAACAGAGTGGAATGTATTCAGTTGTTGTTTCTTTTCAGATCCCCCATTCCATTAACTTCTGAATTTGCCCCATTCTATTAACTTCTGAATTATGTGTTATAAACCAATACCTAGCGCATGTGCTTGATGTGAAGAGATATTAATAAAACGAAAGGGCAAAAGGGGGGGGGGGGTATAGAATGCAGATATGGTATTTTGAAAAAAAAAAGTCTTGGGCAGGTAAAAAAAAAAAGGTCGGGGGGTAGGGGAGAGAAACAGTGAAGACACTGTATCCAGAGATCATCAATAATTGATCGACCATTAGAATTTGACGTCAGCCTCAAATACAAGAGTCAGTTGTGCTTCTCGATCTAGACGTGTGGCGCCGGGTCTATAAAATTATATATATATATTTGCCATAAAGTATGATAAAGCTCATAATGCGCTACAAAGACACTCCTTTGAAACATCACAAATACACAAAATAATAACTATAACACATTTAACCACTCTCTTATTCTGCCTACACCCCCTTACCCGCGCTTCCACTCTCCAACATTCACACTTTTTCAGTGCAAAGTAACAACGTAAATATCAAGACTCAATCCAAACGCAGCCACCAGACTAACACACAACACAAAAAAAAAGGTCAGTGATAGCGTAACACACAGGTGTAAACCAGGCCATCAACACGGCCCCAAAACATTGTTCAAGTTGTAGTAAGAACAATGTTGAGGGGAAAGGGGGAGGAGCCATCAGTCGAGTACCTACGGTCAAGCCGCTAATTAGGTCACAAACACTAGGCATGATAGATACGTAGTATATATAGATATGTTGTTTGTGTGTGTGACAAATACTAAGCGTGCTCTAAAATACAGTGTTTTTTTTTTTTTGGTCAACCAGGTGGTTTAGGGAGGGCAGATTTATCTACATCTATAGGTAACACAGCTTGCAAGCTACCATAGCTTTTCAGCACTCCCCCCCTTCCCCGCCCAGATCGAAAAATATCTAGCACTGACTTTTGGGCTGTTACATACACTGAGCGTGCTAGATCGGCGGCTAGTTATGTAGGGCCGCGTACCGTATGTTTTGTTTTTAGGTCAACCAAGTAAACTGTTGTCTCCTGCAATGACTTGGGGAGGGCGGGATTATCTATTGGCTACCAAAGCTTATTAGGCTCTCCCTCAAATAAATAATATCTGGATTTAATTTATTAATGGCCTTATGTCTCAAAACAGCTTAGACCTAAATAAGTACTACGGTAATGCGTTACTGGGCTTAGCACCGTCAGTTTCTAAACAGAGCTGATCAGTGATAGATTCCTTCGATGTGGACCATTTGAAAATGACTAAAAATCTGTCTTTCTTGACATGGCTTAAAAAGAAAATGATATAAATAAAAAAAAAATATAGATTATAACACTTTTGAAACACCATACTTTTCACAAAATTTTAAGATTATAACACTTTTAAAACACCATACTTCTCGTGTGTTCGATAAGTTCTTAATATGTTCGATAAGATAAGATAAAGGTAAAAAAGTGTTCGATAATTTAAGCTTTTGAAATCATCAACCTGACCCATTTTAATATCAAATATAAGTTTAACTATGAGTAGTAATAGAATAAAACATGTCTACTTTTTAAGAAAAATGGATGAGGAGTTCACTGATACAATCAGTTTTTTTCTAGGTCTAATTTTTACGGAGATACACAAATTCAAACATAAAAAATGTCGGCGAATGAGCTTAACTTGTTCGATAAACGTAAGTTACTGTAGTTCCGTCTTAGCTATCAAAATAGAGGCTCAATTTAATAAAGATTGTGGGGTGTTTGTTAATGTCAGAAAATAGGGGGTGTTCGGAAGAGGGAAATTACTCTAGATCTAGTAGATCTAAAATCAGACTGTATCACTGTAAAATCACTGTAAATCAGACTCAGACTGACTGTCACTGACTGAATGAACTGAATCAGAGTTGAGTTGTTGCTGCAAGTTCGCAATGATCTAGACCTGCATTTATCATGTTTACTTACTTATGGTTCAAAAGCACAATTCAAATTATTAGCTACCAACATAGAGTATAATCTTTACAACATTTGTAATAGATCAGATGTTTATGAATATGTTATTTTATCCCCCGAAATAAGTAAACATAGGCGGGAACAAAGTGCACAGAACAAAATGGCTTCCGAACTAGTAACTCTCGTGACTGCCCATAATTATCCGAGATTTTGCGAGAATCTTTTGCGGTGTTGAAACTTAAAAATAGATATGAAATCTAGAATCCAGATAATGATAATCTATAAATATAGACCTAAATCTCTGTAGATTTAGATATCGAGATCTAGACCAATGTCTTGACTAGATTTTTTTACTAGATTGATTAGATCCATAGGACGTCTCATTTAACTTCCTAATGTTCAACATACAGTGAATATGCACAAAATATTTTACAACGCCAAAATATTACCTTTAACCGCAAATGTACTAGTTTTCTAGACCTATATTTTTTTATTTTTTTTTTATTTCACTCCTAGATATATTATTGACCCTCTAAATATCAAATTAATGTTCACTATTTGGAATGCGCTCTTACACAGCTTGAGGTATAGATCATGCTGTAATATATAGACATGACATAGACAGGAAAGGAAAAGATCTCAACGAAATCTCAACGTCGCTCTTGAGGAAGGGAAGAGTTTGTTTGTTTGTTTGTTGATTTGAGGCACATCGGCACAATTTAGGCCATGTCGTGCCTGCAGTCCCTTAAGGACTACTCTCTCTCTCTAAACAACAAGGGCCAGATTCTATACAGTCATATAATTAAAATCAAGGTCTATTCACAGTTAAAATAGTAAAGGTAGTAAAAATTTAAGGAAGGGAAGAGAAACAACCGCACTTATCTTATCTTATCTTATATAATACAGACGTTACTTCAAAAAAGAAGATGATTACGTCCTACGCGTCATGCATTTAGTCATACATATTAACCAATGACTTAAATTCAGCCAAGTCACTGGTTTTCCTGGCTAGCTCAGGCAACCCATTCCATGCTCTAATAGCACTAGGGAAGAAGGAGTGTTTGTACAAATTTGTCCTAGCATATGGGACAAGGAATGTGCCTTTATCTTTGTGTCTTTCAGAGTATTTTATTAAATTTTGTATTTGAAGATTATGGTTCAGTGTTTTATGTATGATTGCTACTTTACTTTTGAGCCTTCTGTCCTGAAGGCTTTCTAAATTTAGTGATTTTACTAAAGGTGTAACTCTAGTCAAATGTGAATATTCGTTTGTTATGAATCTCACTGCTCTATTTTGTGTCTGTTCCAGTTTTTTAATGTTTTCTTGAGTTGAGGGGTCCCAAACGGAGGTTGCATATTCTATTATTGGCCTAACCAAGGTTAAATAACATTTTAGTTTTATGTTCTTATTTGATTTATAGAAATTTCTTTTAATAAATCCTAATGCTTTGTTTGATTTTTTTGTAGTTTCATCAATATGTGGACTCCATGACAGTTTTTCATTTATTATAACACCTTGGTATTTTGCGTTTTTAGTCTGTGTTACTGGTTTGCCATGAATAAGATAAGTGGAATTAATTTGTTTTAGTTTTTTTGTTACTCTTAACAACTGACATTTTTCTGGGTGGAAAGACATGCTCCAATTTGATTCCCTTTTCTCTAATTCTCTTTGTAAAATATCTGTGTCTTGTGTAGTTTTTATTGTTCTATATATTATGCAATCGTCTGCAAATAATCTGACTTTTGTTCCTGAAGTAATGCAATTTGGTAAATCATTTATGTAAATTAAAAATAGTAGTGGACCCAAGACTGTTCCTTGAGGTACACCTGAGTTTACTGTTATCGGTGTTGATTTAGAGCCATTTATTATTACAGTTTGTTCTCTCCCTATCAGAAAATCTTTAATCCACTGATGCAGTGGACCATTAATGCCGAAATATTTTAATTTTTTAAGCAAACTATGGTGGTGAACTTTGTCAAAAGCCTTAGAAAAATCTAGTAAGATGGCATATCTATTTGTTCACTATTATCTAAGCTGGAAGACTCGATTAAGACAAGTGACATGAGACAGGCGTGGGGTATCATGAACAAAATGTCAGGAGCACAAGTCAAAAGTAAAAATAATCTTGCTACAAGAGACGACAAAACATTATCCAACGAGTTAAATTATTTCTATTGTCGTTTCGACACTAACGATTTTAATTATATGTAAGCCTACAGTTCGATCTTATTCTTTTAACATTCTAGTAATATTTATCTATAATAAAATCAGTATTAAGTAGAATATGTTTCTTACATAAACGATAATGCACAATAAAATGTCTAAATTAATATATGTGCTTGTATTTTTGCCTTGAATTAAAACCTTTTGAAAATAATGGTACTCTTTTTTTTTAAAAATTATATTAACTTATTATATAACGGAAAATCTTACTTATACTGGTAAAGTTTAAAATCTCATTAAATAACATCGATTTAGAATTTCAAATTTAGATCTAGTATCCAAAGAAATAGAAACGAAATCGTTGGAGTTTTTAAAACATTTGACCTGTATAACTATTTTAAATTGTAAAATACATGCTTGACTAACCATGTCGGTGTGCTATCTTCTTGTCTGACCACTAAAAATACAACTAACACTATTGCATAACCGTTAAACGCGCAAGGGGAAAAAACTGGGTGATCTTGTCATTCGATACACTATATAGGCCTACACGTGTACGTTTATCTGGCCAGGTTGTTAAAATCAGTCGGAAACACGTCTTTTTACTTTCTGGGCAGGGAGGGTGAATAACTATTTTAGTGTAAAGATATATCTACGAACATGCTTGACTAGCCACGCCAGTGTGTTATTTTCTTGTCTGACCTCTCCACATTAAGCAAACACTATTGCATAACGCTTAATGCAAAGTAGTCTTACAGTATTATCGACTACACACGTACAGTACACTAGGCGTACATGTGGTCATGTGTATGTCTAGCTGACCAGGTTGTTAAAATCAGTTGGACACAGTCTATTTACTTTATGGTCAGAGAGGATGTGGATTAAGATTTTTTTTCTAGAGTTGGTTACCCTAATGCCTTTAGATCTATATAGACCTAGCTGTTGATTTAGACTTAATAGATCTCAATAAAAGGGTGTACTTGACGTTCCTGCGGTTAAAAAAAATATTGTTTGCCGCAAATGAATTGATTCAAACCACTAAATATTGACCTAACTCACTAATCAGATTCTCAATAGAAACAGAAATTAAACACCTCCACGTGGCTCACAAAAAAATTCGGAACAACCTCATTCATAATAGGCCTACTGCATAGAAGCTTTTGGCAAAAAAATGTTTAACATTTTATAATACTGCTACTTTCAAGTGCAAATATTTACTCCCATAACTTCTACCAGGATCTTACTTTACTTAGAGGAGCTGCAATGGCCATTTTCCGTGCGGCACGCTTTTCTTCAAGAATCGAGGCCCATGTTTTCTCACTTTCTATAGCTTTCTTGGTCACCGTCTCTCTCCAACTAGTGCGGTCTAAGGCTATGTCTTCCCAATGGTCAGTATCAATGTTCATAGATTTTAAATCCCTATTTATCACATCAACGTAACGGAGGTGAATGCCTGCCTCTAAGCAAATATGAATCAACGTATCTTGTAGGGTCAAAGCGTACGAGTGGTGGTCCAACGAATGTAAAAAATAACAGTGAAGATACAGTTGTTGTCATCAATGAACTTTTTGTCTGGGTGATGATAACATTCTTTTGCAAAAATCCTCTTTCGGCTTCAATTGAAGAAATTTACAAGTCTTTATTTTGAGAGGGGGTTGCGGTCGGATTTTTTTTTTAAAGAAAAAATACGACAAGGAGGCGGTAAGTAAAATAAGGTTGAAGACCACTGATACAGAGAGAGACCGTCTACAGGCTTACTAAACTCATTTTCTTCGAAGCGTTTAGTCAAATTCAATATAGAGATAATAGACTGCATGTCTGCAATCGGCATATTAATTACAATTACTCGAGTTATATAAGCCTAATAAGGTTTGTCTTCGATTCTGAAGAGTAGTGAGGAATGTAGTTGGCTATTTCCCGAGGCTATGCAGACTCAGCTGCGACCTACATATTTTGACACACTAGCGCAGGCATTCTTCTTCTTCCTCTTCTGGCCAGCTTTTTGCTGCTGAGCTGTGAGCTCTTTTGCAGAAGGTGTCAAGGAAAAAAAGTGTGCTGTTTTCTTCTGTTGTTCAGCACTGCCGTACAGGGTGTTGGTTATGTTGGGCTGGAGTGGTAGTAGGGTCTGCCTAAGGTGGATTAAGAAGGGGCATTCAAAAAGCGCAGGCATAACCATTGTCCGCCTGTGGTCGATTTAGATTTTCTTTTCACCGTCTACGTCTGTCCTCGGCAGCGGAATTTCTTTTGTTTTATAAAACTTATTTATTTTTATTTTAAGTCTTGACTTCAACGTAGGGTTATCCTTAATATGTAATATTATGTTCTATTCACTGGCTAAATGGGCATTCATGCTAATGCAAGGTGGGCCGACACCCTGTTCCGTTGTCACAGAGAAATAAATAAAATACTGTAGACATTAATTAATAATAACAATAATAATATAATAATAACAGAGACTTTGTGTTTATACAAGTAGACATAGACGACTATCATTTTTATTACGTCACACACCAAAGGAGCCTGTGCTTTAAAATGTAGTAGAGCCCATCAATATATATAGGCCTATATATATATTTTATTATCATTTGTTGTGGTTAATATTAATATAATATATTAATATAAGTCTAACCATGGGCGTAGACAGGAATTTTTTAAGGCATATATACGTATGTCCCGCATAAAAATCAAAACCATTTGATCAATCTTGATAAAACGTGGCATAAATATCCATTAGATCATGGCGGAGACAGTAGTAGGCCCTATATGCATTTAGGCAATGTTCCACACACTACCGGAAGGCCCTAAAATAAAAACAACAACACTAAATATATCTCAATTTAAAGACGTCGTGGTTAAAAAAAAAAGACTCTATACAGTGTAATATAACAATTTTTTTTTTTAGAAATAATGTAATAGCCTATATCCGTAGAAAGTGCTACTAGATCTAACAGTCATCCTGGGGCTACACACTTAGCGGTTAAAAAGCAACATAAGGCTTATACTTCTTATCAAAATTATAGAGCTCACTGTATGCATGTGTTTAGTTACCAATGCTTCAACTTAATAGAATGATTTTGAGGACAGGTAGGCCAAGACTTGGATACCCATCATGTGATATGCAATTATGAGCCTGATTGTATAGAAATGCCCATGCCGTTTTGACACACAGTCCGCCCCTGTTTATTAAGGACGATTTTGACAGTGAGTCGAGTCTATGGCCAAACCAGCTCAATGTTCGCCTCGCTACAGTATTAAGGAGTATTGTTTGCCAGCCAGAGTGTTAATTAGATAATGTACAAACTTTATTTTTTTCTGATATCTAAAAGTAGATTTAGTATTCAAACTCAACAGCTCCATTGGCACCCCGAATATGCAAGAATGGTCTAAAAAATGACACACTTTATCTCACTGCACCAACAAAAATAATAATTCTTGTCCTTAAGTAAATTCATCACTTGATATGTCCCTCAGGAAGCCCAGCGCTTGTGGATTTAACGCCTCTATAGTTGTGCCAGGATTCTCTCTCATACATTTGGCCGGCTTTTTTTAGTGTTAAACCAAAGGTATTGTAACTCGCTTTCCAATACTTTTCTGAAAATGGGGAAAATGAGTAGAAGTTCACAAAATTTAAGGTAAACTTCAACAGGCTGGAGAGAAGAACATGAAAAACGCATTTTTAAGATTTTTCTCAAGTGCTGGCAGTCAGAAGAAGCCCTGTACACAACCACTCGTCATTATCCTTGCAATAAAAGGAAATTTACAACTCTTTCAAAACTACACCATCAGACTTATTGATAGAGAGAAAAATATTAAGAAAGAAATGCTTAAAGGTCAAATATAGCGTCAGCATTAAAAAAAATATTTTTTTTCTAATAATGTTTTAAAACATATGCAATTTAATAATTTATATAAAATTCCACTATTTGAAGCAGCATTTGTAAAATACTAGGCCCTATGTACAAAATTGTAAGTTTAACTTTCAGTTAGAAATTATGATTTAACGTTTTTATAAATAACCTATATTTTCACTTATTTTGTGTGCCGTATAGCATTGCGTAGAACACTGGCCTGTCAATGCAAAGGTAGAGTGTTCAAATTTCTGACGATGTATATTTTTGTATTTATTTTTTTCCTTCATTTTTAAACAAATAATAACTGTATTAAGATAATCTAAAACTTGCAATTTTGTCCGAAAATATATTTAGGGCTTATCTTTTTGATACTAATCTGAAATCAAGAGAAATGCCTGCCAATTTTTTTTACGTCGATCATCTAGCAGCTTATTAATTATTACTTTTGTACTGTTATTGACAGCGGAGTGGCTATATGGGCATTAAGGCAAAAGCCCGGTGGGCCTTTACCCCAATTGGCCGTTAGGATCACTGAAAGAGTCACATAGATGCCCCTATGTATTAAATTATTAAAGGTTTTATAATATTCTCTTATAAATTGACCATCTGAGCGTCCTGTTAAAAAAAAAGCTCTATACAGTGTAATCTAACAAATTTTAAGAAATAATGTAATAGCCTATATCCGTAGAAAGTGCTACTAGATTCAGTAGAAGTCATCCTTTTAGGGGCTACACACACTTAGCCATTAAAAAGCAATATAGGCCCTATACTTCCTAACAAAAATATAGAACTCACTGTACGCATGTGTACAGTTTACGATGCTCCAACTTAATATAATTATTTTGAGTACAGGTAGGCCTAGAATTGGATACCCATCATATAATATGCAATTATGGGCCTGATTGTATAGAAATGCCCGGGTCCATTTTGACACACAGTCCGCCCTTGGTGCAAAGTCGTGCACGTGCACCCCCCCCCCCCCGGACTCTGAGAGGCCGAATTCTAGCCAATTTTTAGCACTTCTAATCCATTAACTTCTTCTAAGTAGCAACTGTATTGCTTCCACTGAAGTACAATTGTAAAGATACGCTATTGTATTAGACTTATAACAATAATAATAATAATAATCTTTATTATCGAGAAAGATATTTTCTTACAATTTGTGCATTACATGTCATCAAACTAGCCTAGGCTTTTCAGGAATTGATGCACCCTTCCCCTTTCCTTAATCCCGTGTAGCCTAATTTTAGACAATCATTTGCACCTTCAAGTCTATGGGCGTAGCCAGAGGGGGGGGGGGTGAACCCCACCCCCACCCCGAAATAAAATCCCACCTCGGGGGGGGGGGCGGAGTTTAGTGATGATCTTTTGCTTTAATTTTGTTTATTTTAGGTGAAAGTTTAATACTAAACCATCACTTGCCCCAGCACAGCCAAGGGGGATTTGAGTTTAAAACCCCCTACCAGGGGGTTTTGAGTTTGAAAACTCCTACCAGGGGGTTTTAAGTTTAAAATCCCTTACCAGGGGTTTTGAGTTTAAAAACCCCTACCAGGGGGTTTTGAATTTAAAAACCCCTACCAGGGGGTTTTGAGTTTGAATCCACCTCTTCTATAAAACAAAATGCAAACGACAATCCCAAAATTCCAAGAGCACATCTAAGGAAGATTTTGATTTTAAACCCCTCTCCAAATTTTAAGATAAACCCCTCTTCATTAAAAAAAAAAACAATTACACACTCAAAATTGTATGAGCGTAGCCAAAGGGATTTTGAGTTTAAACTCCTCTTCAGCTGGGTTTGAAGCTAAAAATACCTCTTTAATATAAAAAAAAGCAAATTACGCACTCAAATACTATGAGCATAGCCAAAGAGTTTTTTTTTAGTTTAAACTCCCCGCCAGCGGGGTTTGAAGCTAAAATAAATCTTCAAAATAAAAAAAAAAAAAAATTAAAAAATTCGCAATCAAAATGCTATGAGCGTAGCCAAGCCTAATTGGTGTTTTGAGTTTAAATTTCTCTTCAAAGGGTTTTGATGCTAAAAAAAAACCTCTTCAATATAAAAAAAGCAAATTACACACTAACATTCTTTGAGCGTAGCCAAGCCAATGGGGGGTTTTGAGTTTCAACCCCTCTCCTCCAGATGGCTTTTTTTTAAAGTTTAAAATCCTTCAAGATAGTTTTGAGTTTAAAATCCACCTACAGGGCGTTTTAAGGTTGAAAGCCTCTCTCTTCAATATTATTTCTAAAGCAAACTACAGTCACCAAATTCTATGTCCGTAGCTAAATGTGGTTTTGAATTAAAACTTCAAATTGAAAAGCACTAAATGTGGCTCTACAAAGATGGCTAAGACGGATTTTAGGAGTCAGTTATAGAGATCGGGTCTAAATCAAGGAAATCCTATGCCGAAATGGGAGTCAACCCCTTAATAAGGTTGTGACAGAGCGTCGCATGGGGTTTGCGGGACATGTTCTCCGACAAAATGAATTACGCATAACGACATCCTAGTTGCGATGACATCCTAGTACAACTTGGCGTCACACTTTCATGGAGGTCTTTAGAACAGGTGGGAAGAGGCTTCAGACATTGCCAGTGACAATTTTTTTTGTGGAAACAGCTTGCCAGCAAATGCGCCGAACTGCGCGGGAGGGTCTAAGTCAATAAGAATAGCACATTAGGTTTTTGAAATAAAACTTTTTAATAGCAAAATAATGCACTGTAGGTACCTCAGAATATGCATTTAGTTGGCTTTTAATACCAGAACACCCCCCCCCCCGAAAAAAAATCCTGGCTACACCCATGTTCAAGTCAATTAACTTTTTGAAAGTAGCAACTTAACCAGCAATGCTTTCATTTAATTAGGGCCTGCAGTTGCAAGGAGAAGCTTTGTTGTAATAAACTAGAATAAGCTCATCACATAATAACTTATATATAATAACAGGTTTTGCGCGGCTTCCTGATTATCCAGGGGCTAGTGGAAATCTCTTGTAATTGCAAAATATACCAAAAAGTTCTGGAAATCTCCTGAAATTAAAAATCTCCTGAAAAATCATAAACATTTCCCCCCCAAAAATTGTCAAAATTGTCATTTTGGGGTGCCAATCCTACGCTCGATAAAAAAAAAACGGCATTGTAAGTTTTCATTTAATAAAACTTTATAAAAACGAATGTATTTTCTAATACAAAATCTTAATGTTGACATTATGCTTATCCCTACCCAGACTAGGCTCCGCGCAATCCGTTTCGCATAGGGCCCCGCATTTGCTTGGACCGGCCCTGGCCACAGTCATCGTTTCGACCGTAGGGAGGCATGGGCCGCACAGATGAACTTAACTTGTACAGTAAATAGTTTGTTCGCTTCTTTAGTTGTTTTTTTTTTTTTTCACGAAACAAACATTTACAGTGCTCTTAATATAACAAAGGGAAAAAAGGGGAGGGGGCGCAATAGTTCTTTCTTTAATAATTAATTAATTCCACTTATCTTATTCATGGCAAACCAGTAACACAGACTAAAAACGCAAAATACCTAGGTGTTATAATAAATGAAAAACTGTCATGGAATCCACATATTGATGAAACTACAAAAAAATCAAACAAAGCATTAGGATTTATTAAAAGAAATTTCTATAAATCAAATAAGAACATAAAACTAAAATGTTATTTAAACCTTGGTTAGGCCAATAATAGAATATGCATCCTCTGTTTGGGACCCCTCAACTCAAGAAAACATTAAGAAACTAGAACAGACACAAAATAGAGCAGTGCGATTCATAACAAACGAATATTCACATTTGACTAGAGTAACACCTTTAGTAAAATCACTAAATTTAGAAAGCCTTCAGGACAGAAGGCTCAAAAGTAAAGTAGCAATAATACATAAAACACTGAACCATAATCTTCAAATACAAAAACAAAATTTAATAAAATACTCTGAAAGACACAAAGATAAAGGCACATTCCTCGTCACATATGCTAGGACAAATTTGTACAAATACTCCTTCTTCCCTAGTGCTATTAGAGCATGGAATGGGTTGCCTGAGCTAGCCAGGAAAACCAGTGACTTGGCAGACTTTAAGTCATTGGTTAATATGCATGACTAAATGCATGACGCGTAGGACGTAATCATCTTCTTTTTTGAAGTAACGTCTGTATTATATAAGATAAGATAAGATAATAATCTGCATAACTAGAACGTAATAAGCAAATTAACGCTACGACTAAGGCCATAAATCGCAACTTGCACCCCCTGCAAAAAAATCCTGCGGGCGCCCTGTGAAAATGCGCTACAATTTTACAAAGTGTAGTGATACCTCCAGGTGCCAAGCTCTCGTATCGAATGTTGATGTATAGGCCTATATAGCTCGGTGATGGATTGTCTAACTTGTAATAACTAATAAAAAAATAATTAATGTTAAAATACAGCAAAAGTAGTAATTTTTTTCCACACAGTGAAAAAAAAAGTTGCCGGAACGCCGTACCGGTGCGAACCGTCATAAAAAAAGTACTGTACATATATATATATATATAATACAAATATATGTAAGGCTTGTCTTCGAGTCCGAAGATTACTGAGAAGATCAGTATTCAGTAGCCTCATTTGCGACCTACATATTTTGCCACATCCAGAGCAGACGGTGCTCGATTTAGATTCTCTCTTTTTTTTTTTAAAGTGATCTCCAGTCGTCTTGTCATTGTAATATTACACACACTAATGGCTTATTAGGGAAATATTCTATTATTTAAAAAAAATCTATTTCATAATGTAAAATCATCTTCTTGGCTACCATTTTTTAAAATAGTCCTTTGCACGATGGTGTTATTTTTTTTTTTTTTGAACTTAGTTTGTCAGTCATGTCTGATCCAATCTCATAACATACACAAATGCTCAAGAAAATTACCTTAAATCAGTGGTTCCCAAACATTTTTGTCTCGTAGACCCCTGGGAAATCCTCACAGACCCCTGGGGGTCTCTATATAGACCACTTTGGGAATCACTGCCTTAAATGGACTTGTACAGAATGCGATAATTTGACACGCGACTATATCTCATAGCATACATGCAATGACATGTTAATTCCAAAACTATTTCTCATAGAGAAATCTCTATCAATTAGTGTTTGGTTGATTCGTTTGAATTTATTTTTTTCAAAGCTATAAATATATTCCCAGCATCCTCTATTTCTATTAATACTATTCTATTAAAATATGACTTATGCCAGTCCTAAATAGGTATCTGACATCTTAGGGGAAGATAAAAGTTAGATGCTCCAGTACTGGACAGATATCACCAAAAGTTAAACATTAAAAAAAAAAAAGGTTACAAAGACAGTTTTTTATGGAAACAAACTCAAAATCGGCCCCCGAAGTGGTCCACCCAGGCAGGCTTCAATATTTTCAGAAAGAACATCCGAATGAAATTATATCAAAGACAAATGAGAGATAAGAATGGAGAAAGAAGGTTGACAGATCTTGTGTAGTGCCCCAACGGTCCAGCAGATCAAAGGATACGTGAAAGTGAATGCAAAGTTAGATGTGAACCTGGCCTACCTAGTTCCCCTTTCAGACATTGTGGTCTCTAGGGCAGATGATGTAAGGTTCATCTGTTTTTGTGGCCTACGGTTATCGATGGTGTCATGTAGCCATCACAACAACCAACCGCCTTTACTTTTCCCCAACTAATGTCAGATACCCATTAGAGATGGGTGGACTCAGAGGCGCCCAAGGAGGATACCGAAGTTGAAAATCCCAGTCTTAGCCAGGATTCGAACCCGAGATCCCCGGTTCGGAAGCCAAGCGCTTTACCTCCCAGATACCGCGCCTCTCCTGGTCTCAATGAAGTCTTATAGTTTGTGGAATTGTTTTGAAAAAGCTCAATCTCTTTAAAAAACAAACAAAAAAAAAACCTTAAGCAAATGCAGTTTAGAAGATTACTATTCGTTTTAAGTTAGGTCTAAGTTATAATGCATACTAATTAGCTTTTTCTCTTTAAAAAGCTGCTTGCATAAGTAATTTAAAAAATTAGATTTTTCGCTATAAGAAAAAAAAAAAGTAGCCGTTGCATCAGAACTTTGAATGGTCTAAAATATTGTGATGTCGGATTTTCACTATCTTTTCTAGTTTACGAGATCTAAACGGGACGGACGGACAGACATTTCACACAAAACTAATAGCGTCTTTTCCCCTTTCGGGGGCCGCTAAAAAGGGGTGAATTAATTTATGGTGACTATTCTCTTCAAACAAGCCATCTTTTCTTTAGCTACATATGAGTCTCAATGGTAAATTTAACACTCATAAACACACACACACACAAAACAACAACAAAGCAGGTACTTGGATGGTAAATTGTTATTATTATAGATTATATATATATTATAATGTGTGATGTATAAATCTCTCCATGGCCATATCATCTTCCAATTTTCAAGGGCTTAAGTTTCATCTTTTCAATGACATAATCCTAAAGTCTGTGTTTACTGTTTACAACGTGAGTTTAGAAAAAAAAAAAGGAGGTGGGTGGGAAGAAGTAGCGTCAATGTTGAACACTATACAGAGATCTGTTATGTACAATGCCAAGAAACAACTTGTCCAACAATGCTCACTAGGTAGCCACAGACAAAGTATTATGTATGCATATTATATTTATATATATATAAATGGTCATTCAAGGATATGCTGAGTCATTTCATTTGGTTGCAGGAGCAACACAGCTTTACCATTAAAAGACTAAATCTAAGTTTATTCATATGCACACTTGTCAAAAAAAAAACAACAACTGTAAATCAGGAGAAAAACAAAACAAAACAAATTTCTAATTCAATTTTTAAAGAGACAAATCAACAAATAAAATGAAACAAAGATTGGAAGCCACAGTCTGTATGACTTCTAAGATAAACAAAATCTGGCTACTACTCAACATGCCTTACTTTAGAGTGAAGTGAACTAATTTATCTTTCCAACAACAAAAAAAAAAATCCTTTGATATTGATAATGAACACAAACTGTACAACTTAAAAAATAATATAACAAATAAATATGAAATGCTAGTTAAATTTATTTTTCAACATTCCTCCCCTCCCCCACCCCCAACCATCTCTTTTTGCATAGCCCATGTACAGTCAATGGAATTGAAGTAATGGAATCACATGACTCTACTATTTTACACAGTATACAAGGGAAATAAATGTTTGCTACTCTCTCTTTTATGTCCTCTTCAATTTTTGATTACGCTTTTAACAAAATCACCCTATTTTACATTCATAATCTAATGTTCACAAAAGATAGTACGCTTTGTTTTTTTACATTGGGAACAAAATGGTATGAACCAATGAGCTGAATTCCGATGAAATGACAAGGTCAACTTTTTCAGGGGTAAAACAACCTGTTGAAGAGGTTACATTCTTTCTACCCGGAAGACGATGGGCTGTTTTATCTATCTATCTATAAATATATAGGTTGTAGTTGTTTATTTGATCACCACATATTTTGCCAGGTTGTAACACAAGTATGTGCATTAGAAGTATGAACAAAAAAATATAATGTTTCTATTGAAATAAGTATACAGACAAAAACTAACATGTTTAAATAAAGCATAAAAAAAAAAATTACATCTGTAAAAGAAACAAATGTATATGACCAACGATGATATTCAAAATCATTCAGGCTCATGTATTCTTTTTGTAAACACAGCCAAACATTCCAACGCAATGAAGCAGATATAAATTTTTATATACTCAAGCACCACCAGTTCAAGCTGATCACGTATTATTACCATAGACTGCAGAAAGCAGTTGTCAAAAGTAGATTATCTTCCATATCTCATACATCAAACAGCACCATTCAAAATCTAATGACCCTGCTGAAACCAATTATAAAATCCAATATATAACTAGAAAAAAATAATGATTACAAATGATATGTTGTTATTATTTGCAATTTTATAAAGACACCTTAGTCAATTGTACAAATGAAGCAATAATAAAATTAAGTCTTTCCATTGACAGTACATGAAATATGTTCAAGTTTTAATTAACAAAAAAAAAAAAAAATTTAAATTTCCATATATATATAATATAACTTCATCCAAATCTTTATGTTGGAATTAATGTATGAAATTTCATTCTCTTGGTTCTAACAAGATGGTATTTTCTTTTAGACAGTAGACCATTGCAAACACAGCTGAAAAATAAATCCCCTCTCTGGAGGGCACACAGACCTAGCATAAAATGTTCACCACTCAAGCACACATGAACATCAGGGGGGCACAATTAAGTAGAGCTTCTAGTATCACACTAAGGAAGTGAATGTATTTGGTGCATGATTCATAGTATAAATAATTTGAATGGATTCATTACATACTCTTTAATCTTTTCACACAAATATTAACATCAAATCTGTAGCAACAAAAACAAAAAAAATTGTATGTGCCTAAAAAAAAACCTCATAAAGACTTAAGAAGCACCTTTAGCAAAATTTAGTAAATTATTTACACAGCCCTTAAGGTTCCCTTACAAATTAATAATGTCTTTTTTATAAATTTATGGTCAACATTTTCATTGCTTGTCATTTTGAAAATTGACTTAATACATTCTAAAATCAGTCTGGCTGGGCATCACTCCAATTGCAAAGCATGAAACACTAAGCAAGACAATTAACTAATCCAATTTATTAAGTGACAATATAAAAAAAATGGGCTCGGTTTAGTCAATATCATATCAATTATCTGAATCAAACACATGGCACCATGTTGAAATGATGTTAAATAAAAAAAAAGTATTGAACTATATTAATAAGATAATAATAAAGATTTCAAAAAATAAATACTGCAATAAAATCATGACATCAAAGCAAACAGCAACAGCAAAGAAGAAAGAGCTACAGAGCTACACCAATACATAATACATAAAATGATGGTAAGGCACGCTAAGAAATTGTAATATTCTTTGAAGATTAAAAAAATAAAATAAAATAAGAATATATTATTTTTTTTTTTAGCTTGAATATAACAGCATTAGTGATGCTGAAGAAATCACAAGAAATGTCCAATCACAAGCAGTCATATCTAATTAGATAACACAATGTTATAAATCACATCATGTGAATTATTTTTGCGTCGAGGAACATATTTATATTTTTATTAAGATTATTAAAAAAAAACCTAATCAGTCTTTGGCTGGATACAACACTGATACCCTTTTAAACAAAAATATTTCATGTTGAGAAAATGACTGAATTTATACTGAAATACAACAGCAACAAAGGAAATTTAAAAAAAAAATAGCAAAAAGAAAAAGAACATATCAGAAATTGGTATAAATCGCAAGCAATATAATTAATTTCACATGATGAAAAGATTGAGCACTCTAAATATGCCTGAAGACTTCAAAAGACTGAAAAAAATGTCAAACCTACTCGTGGAGTAAAGTACTCAGTAATGAGGTGGCTATGCACATAGAATTAATTACATTATGAGAATAGAATATTGTATGTATAATCACAATTAGGGGAAAAAAAGATGTGTAAGTAATTACATGACATAAACAAGGAAAAAAAATATGTAAAAAACAAAGTGTGAAAATATGATTTAAGTTAAAGAGTTACTAAAGAAAGCATTATGCACATAGTTATTTAAGTAAATTGTCCATCTGGCTCTCTTTGATAATCAAGTGTAGCTTATGCTATCTGTAAATAGTATAGAACATATAGAGGCTCTGCAAAGATTTCTCCAGCTATGGCAAGTCTGAAGACATCAAAGCAATTTTATAACACTGAGGATGTTATCAGTTTCTAATGTTGGATCTTGCACCACACGAGGTAATCAACAAAATGGCAAAAAAAGTGGTTCATCTTTCATCGCTAAGTGACCACTCACAGCAAATAGCTGAGGGGGGTGGGGCAGAGATTTATGTTTGAAACTGCACAGACAACCCTCATTATGGACATATTTTGTGGACTGAACACAAAAAAAAAAATGTGATTGAAATTCCACAACTTGATTTAAATCCTCTTCTACAGCTAAATTCTATCTTAGATGTCCCAACTGTAGAAGTGAAGGTCAAAATTTATCCCCCCCAAAAAAGGACAATATTTAGGAAGCAGTTAGTGGTCAAGAAGACAATTTGAATAAATCAATTACACAATTTTATTTTTAAAAGCTAAAACTAAAACATCTTGTTCATTTTGGCTGGCAAATTTCCATTATAAAATGAATTGAAAATAAATGAACTGATCTGCCTGATTTATATAATGCATTTCTATTTAATCATATCACTAAAGCAATGCCTGTAAAATTAATCAGATCTAAGCATGACAGAAACAAAAAAATGCAGATGCTTTATGACTGGATCTAATTTATCACAAATACAATGCTTTGGCGCCAAGTCAAGCCTTTGAGAAGAAAAAAAAAGACTTTGCAACACATACAATTATTACAAGGCAAAGAAGCCAACAAAAAAAAATGATATATATATATATTTATAACACATGAATGGGACTGAAGGTGGAAAAAAAAAATTTCTTTTTTTTTCTTTGCCATTCTTTTAAGAAACTTATCTCCAACTATAAGAAGCATGTTGTGGAGTAGTGGGAAAATCTATCAATAAATTGATAAAAAACAAAAGTATTCTTAATCTACTCTTCTAATGTGTGTTATTAAGAAAGATCATAAATATTTAACACTATATAACAGATGGAGCAAGGAAGCTCTCCCTACATAGCATCCATTAGCCAGAGTTATCATTCTAGCACTAGTAACATTACACAAACTGTAAACAACGTCAACTTAAAAGGAACTAATGCTTAAGAAAACCAACATAAGGAATGAAATCAGGTTTATAGAACATCAACTAATGACGCCTAATGAAATTAGGATTTGAAGGGAAAAAAAAATGATTTGTAAAAGTGAGCATATTAAAGTGTATACTTCTAAAAGCGTTTGATTCAGCCATTTGCTACCTCAAATGTCAACAAAATTGAAGGATTGGTTAACAAAAGAAATCAGCCACAAACATTGGGCTAAGATACTTCATCACTTAAGAGTGAATCTGAAGAGTTGCTTAGCTCTGAGGTCTATATTTAAAAAAGGGTAACTATCAATAGTTGAAGTCTATGTTATAACTCCGTGGAGCTCTTGGGCCGAGGTTTGCCACGTCGTTGAGCTAGCCTGGAAGCACCCACAGGTTCTAGAGTAGCCTGTTTGAAATTCTGTGAATTAAGAGCCTTAAATGTTGCAGCTACAGATCCCTGTAAATAAAAAAAAAAAAAAATCCCTTTAGTTTTTCTCACATAAATTAACTACAACACATATCTATAACTAGATACGGAAAAAAACTTTAGAAATTTTGGTTCATTTTATTCAGAGGTAATAATAATGTAAATATACATATTTAACAATCAGGGAAGGGAACAGACTTTGCAAAATTTTAGGAAATTTACTACAGATGTTAGTGAACTGGGATGTCATGGTGACCTTAAGATGTTGCTGAATTCTTTTTAAATTATGTAAAAATATATAAATTTAGTTTTTTTCTTTAACTCTTTGGCTCCGGAATTAATTCGGAATTATTTGCCACTTTTGGACGGAATTAATTTTTCCGCCATTTCAGAGTGCGCTACTTTGCTTCGATATAACTTGTATAACTTTTTTATTTATTATTGGAAAATAATAAACTTGATATAGAATTAAAGAGAAATGAATGCTCTTTCCATTTCTTATGTTTTCTAGTTTGCAAATTATGTTGTTTTTGTAATTTTGGGTTTTGAATATAAAAATTAAAAATGAAAAACTCACCAACTGACATTGAAAATATCCATCCAAGTGCATGTTTAAAGAAATTTATTGTTCAAATTGAATCCAAATAGCTTTTTTTTCTTATTTTTATCCATTTGTTTACAGAACACCACAGAAGAAACAGCAATAGATGCAAAAAATAATAAACTGGAACTAATAATCCAATGTCACTACTTTAACGAAAAAGCCCATAAAAAAAGCAACACGCTTGGAACAAAACACTTTTACCCTAAAACTAGTCCAACTGTACAGCATATATATATTTATAGTATTTTCTTCTAAAGTTCTTCATGTACTTAGTATATAAATATTCCTTCTAGTTGTGATATTCATGGAAGCAGTCAATATGAATGTGTGGGTTCGACTCCCATCCAGCGCAAACATAAACCGTTCTCCCTGACCCAAAGTGTTTACATACTCTGTCTTTCTTTATAGTTATAGGTCTCCATTCTATGAAAATGGATCTTATTCTAGCAGGGGTGTTCCATTTAATCCTATGGTCAGCAGAGCTATTTATTTTGCTAACAAGACTATCAACAATGTGATTGTCAATGAAAAAAAACATTCCATCTCAATAGATGCAGTGCTGACTAAGTCTAGGTTGACAACCCAATTTCTTGGTGCAATAAATCTGAAATTGTTCTGTTTCAGTGCCTAGATGATAGATCTAGAGATCTACATCTATCTGATTAGATTTAGATCTAGATAATGTAGAGACAGCTAAACTAGTTCTAGATCTACATTGAACATTAGCTGGGGGTGGAGTGCTTCATCAGCTGATAAACTTCATCATTACTAGACCTAGGCTTAGGCCTAGGTCTAGACCTATAAATTAATTTACTAGATCTAGATCTATATAATTAGATTTATCAATATCACCATCAGATGAAACAAAACCACTGTCATCTGAATTCTTATACTTCTTTATCAAAGAAATATTTAGATCTACAAAGTTTATATGGCCTTGGTTGAAGCTCCATGTTAAAAAAACACGCACACAGAAAAAATAAATGTCATCTCTTTACAAACTTCGTACAAAATAAAAACACGTTAAATGAAGGAAATTCCGGATGTTTAGCAAAGGGAAACTATTCTAGATAAACAATTAAGCAATAAAAAACAAGAATCGGAGAAATGGAAACGAAAAAAATAAATTTGAAATAGCCGATGCCCCCAGCGTTGGTCCGACTTTTTTCCCCTTTTTAAAATCAACGCCCTGTGCGTTGGTGCGGAGCCAAAGAGTTAAATAATGTTACAAACAAATTACACTAGATGAGCTTTACTGCACAAATACAGACAAAATGCCTGCAAGAAACTATTATTTGTACATTTAGATGAGAGAACTTTTAAGATTTTTCTTTTAGCAATAGCTTTATATCTGGTTCAATAATAGGTTTTAATTTGATGCTTTAACTGGTATTGTAACAACAAATCTCACAAAAAAATATAAAGAATTAGTGTGTAAAAGTGTTTTAAATTCAAAACATGCTTCTTGAGTTTTTCAAATGCTTCAAAAGTATGAGCTACACTTAGTTTGTTTCACTGATAACTAAGCTGTATATTAATGAATAGGAACCTGACTCTAAAAAAGCAACTGCGAGAAAGCAATTGAATCTCTGCAGACTTCACAAAAGCAATTATATAACTAATGCTTTAGAGGAAGAGAATGCTCAGCAACAAAACTGCATATTAATTTAAGGCTTCTTTTTGTGTGACAACCATGTGTGCACCAAAGATATGTGGAGCTTACTGCCAAACACTTTCTTTAAGAGATATATTAGTGGAATGTGAAGAGTCTCATTGAAATTTCCAGAAAGATTTTTGAAGCCAAAAATACATAGATCAATCAAAAGCTTACCTAAAGGTAGTGTTAAGACTAAGACAATATATAAAGCAAAGACTTTTGGAATTTAAAATTGAACATATTGCCAAATGATAAAAAATTTATATACTTTTTTGGCCAACATGTTACCTATCGACAGATTGTGAGATAGAGTTGGTGAAACATTTTTTAAGCAGCCCTACCTTAAGTGACCAGTCAATTCAAAGAAAATGCTTACTTTAACTAACTGTGCATCCTGAAGAGTTAGCCTGAGGTGGGGCAATGAGTCTCTCTGAGATATCCACGGGTGATTGAGCACTTGTGAAGCTGTTAATCGACTGTGTGGATCAATGTGTAGCATCCTCTTAACAAGTTCCTAAACATAACAATGGATATCACAAATCATATTCCTCTAAATTTCTCAGGGTTTCACATTAACAAGTTCCTAAACATAACAATGGATATCACAAATTGTATTCATCTATATTTCTCAAGGTTTCACATTTACAATTTTATTTATTTAATGAAATATTTACTTTTATTTTATTAATTTATTTAATAAAAAGGATACAGCAAAATTAATGTTCATTTAATTAACTTTCAAAATTCAGGTGAAGTCAAAACTTTTTAAAAAAGTATTTAAAGTACCAGGTAGTAAAATATGGTTTAACCAATTAGCTCCTTCTGCAGTTGGAAATGTTTTCTCGTTTTTGTCCTAAGCTGTGTAGAACATTTCTAAAATCCCTTTTCAATATACTTGCTTGAAAATTTTAAAGTAGAAGATTTCTTATAGTCTCGTTGCAAGCATGATAACTAATCATTGTGGATATTACCTATTCTATTTTTAGTAAAATTGGCAAGATTTTTATTGCTAAAATAATTATTCAAACTAATAGGCCCATAGCCCCAGTGTATAAGCCCCACCTGGAAAAATGAGTATTTTTGAAGCTTTTATATATTCTAAAAGTACTAAAAGTATATATATCTTTTTTGAAACTAGACATATCCTTCTATTTTTTAATTAGATCTTAATTTATTTATTCTAAGATCTTAAATTTGATTATTTTTTTCAAAATTTTTTTTTTTTTTAGGATATTTTAAATTTAGGGTTATTCCTCTTTGCTTAGGGCCTGGAAAGGGTTGTTCCTAACCGGAAATAGGAGCTATTGGGTTAATATGGTATGGTTATAGCTATTCAAACTTCTGTCAGTTAAACCTTAAGTAAATTAATAATTTCTACCTTGGCTTGAGGTGACACAGAGTCCCAGTTTCCACCAACAAGAGAAAATTTACCCTCTCCAATCCTTGCTAAGATGTCATTTGGCGTGTCATTTGGACCATTTGCAAAAGGAGTATGACTGATGAAAAAAAAAAAATTCACTTTCATATTTTGTAGAGAATCTAATTTTACTGTAACCTAATTTTAAGTATCATGACAAGATACATACCCAGCAAGCATTGTATACAACAGAACACCAAGACTCCAGACATCGCAGGATGCATCATATCCTTGGCGCTTCAACACCTTAGTAACACAAAAAATTAATTTCAAGATGTCAATACTACTTTATGACCAAAACAAAAATCACTTTTAACCTGTACTACTAATGCTAATTACCTATTAGATAGGAATGGACTCAAGTTTTCTAAAACTTCACTATCCATTAAAATGGAAAGCAGGAAGTAACCGAAAAAATTTTGGCCACAAATTCTAAGCTGTGTTAATAATGTAAAGATACATTACTTATGATGGCTGTTGGCTGAAATGTTGGGTTTATCAGAACTATTAATTTTTTTCTCAACTAAACAGGAAACAAGCTTAAACCCCCATGTCAAAGTCCTAGGAAGCTAAGTAAGCCTTTTACATATTCAAGTTGTTGAATAACCAAGTTTAGACAAACTATTGTGGTTAAACAGCATACATTGATACATCAAGTAGGCTGACATATTTCAATATGCCTTCAAGATGACATTTTTTTTCAGACTCTCAGATATCTACCATCAGTGTCAAAGGTTATGTAATTAACTAATTAGAATTGTGTAAATACTACAATCATGCATAGAAATCTCAGAATGTAGTATGTACTTTTTAATGTTAATGTAAAGAAAAAGAATGAAGAATGAACATACTTCAGGGGCTACAAAATTAGCAGTATAGCATGGGGTCATCAACAAGCCATTCTCTGCTCGCAACTGTTTCGCAAAGCCAAAATCACATATACGTAAACTATCAGGAGACCCACTGTCATCAGCATACAAGATATTCGATGGCTTGAGATCTCTGTGAACTACCTGGAACACACATAAAAACATAGGTCAAGATGTGTTTTTTTATCCCCCGCCCACCCCGAAAGAACAGAAATTATGTTACTTTTTTTGCAAATTCTCTTTATTTCAGCCAAAGTTATTCTATGCTATTAAAACTTACAATTAGCTGAAAGAACTTGTTTGTTTTAATCATGAACAAAATACAACTACCGTCATCTTGTGCATAGTGAACAAAATCCACTGAACCAAGAAAATCAAGCTGCACTTAATTATTTACATTATTTTCATTCATTAAGCAGTGTTATGAACATAATGATAACAAGAGTCAAAAACCATGTCTGCTTAGTATGGCTTTAATACACTGAATGACTACACAGCACACATTCTTACGGACGAGTTACAAGCACATGTAAACATAAGAACGACAACCGATACAGAATATAATTTTCATAACATTTTGACATTTATCAACTTCAAACCACCCCTTAGAATGTTTGAAGCTATTATTTGGTCACAAATGGCACTTTTCTCCTTTGCTGTCCCATACCTGCACATTTCATGTTTTAAAAGTACATAATATTTATCATTAAATAATCTAATTATTTTCTTTTTACTGTAATGAACACTGCTGACAATCAACTGAATATGAAAGTGATGACCTGCCAAATGACAGTAACCATAAAAAAGGTTTGCACATATCACATTGCACCAAAACTTCCCTCCAAGCCGGAATAACTATACATGATTAAGTTGAAAACCTATGTGTGGCGCTTGCTCTAATCCCTATGCATTTAAGTTTTAGTTTGAAAAATAAAAAAAATAATGCTATCTCAGTTGTTCTCTTAAAACAAAACAGCATAGAAAGTTACACAGCAAGAAGTATCAAATGGGCTGGTAACACAATTGTATAGTTGTCCAGCTTAAAGGTAAATTTAACGTATCAAAGACGTTTTAAACATATAATATGCTCTATTTTTACGTGAACATGAATATCCAATGACTGGCTAATTAAACGTACCCCATTTGAGTGTAAATAATCCACTGTCTTGGCGACGATTTGAAGCACAGCACTAGCCTCTCTCTCAGAGAAAAACTTCTGTCTCAAAATTTTATCTAACAGTTCCCCTCCTCTCATTAGTTCTGTGACTAAATATACTTTGTTTCCATTGTCATAAACCTGTTCAGATAGACAAGAGGTAGAGCCTGAAACCTTACAGTTTTGTTCACACACGCAAAACAGTCATAGCACTTATCAGGAGATCAAGATAAAAACAAGAACCACACTATAACATTGTCCCTACTCTTATTTACAAGTCCCTCTGATCCCAAATTTAGACTTTAACTAATGTCCAACTAATTTCCATAGACTCCATGTAATGCTAAACTTGCTTTTACAAAATTAATTATTTAATATAAAATTCTAGAAATATCTGCTAAACAATCAAGTGCTGCTAAAATGTGCAGGTTAACAAAACAAAAACAATGCCTAGAATAAAACAAAAACTTACATCTCTAAGAGTTATCACATTAGGATGTCGACCAAATCGCAACAAAATTTCAACTTCTTCAGATGGATCCCTTTTGTCTTTGTCCATTATCTGTTAGTTATACAATATAAGAATTAATGCTGCATTAGCTTTCAAAATAGTATATTTTAAGCTAGAGATTTACATTTTGTAAAAATCCAGTAAACTATGAACTATACACTGAAATAATGCTTTAAATTATATACCTTTACAGCAAAACTATTTCCTGAGGCTTTGTGAATACAGCGCTTGCAGACTGAATAAGACCCAATGCCAATATCCTGATTAAAAGACAATGTGTCATAAGTACAATAGATACATCTCATCTATATATTAGCTTCAATAATAATGAAAACTTTTCACCCTTACCTCTTTTAATTCATAATCATCACTAAATAGACTTGTCTTTACACCAGGAAGCTGGATTAACAAAGAAAATGAAGTTTCTTTTTAATAATATATTATGATAAGGGAAAAAAAAAAAAAAAAGTGCATCTCATTGCCACAGCATTGATTCTTGTATTTGAAATATGGGATTTTTTAATTACGTAGAGATGAATTCAAGGGTAACAGTTTAAGAGACACTGAGAATTTGAGGATAACATTTTAGGAGACACATTTAAGTATATTTTGCTAACATTTAAGTTTTGGTAGCTTGGGAGGAAACAAAAGTAAAAAGTTGCCCATGTTAAAAAAAAAAACAAAAAACAAAAAAAAAACACTTTAAAATGAAATAATAAACCAAAATACAAGTAAAAATACTTCAATGAGGTAAAGCTAGTAGATGTTTACCTTGGCCAGATTGTTGTTGTTGACAAGAACATGATCTGGGGGTGGAGTAGGATTTTCAGATTCTAAAAGAGCTGGTGCTATGAAACTAAATCCTCTGAAAAGTTCATGTGCAGTGGCACTGGGGGGAATGCCAGGTGAATCTGAAATACACATTAAAAGTATTTTATCTAGGAGATATTTCCATGGTCTGAAAGGGGAACTTTACTTTTATTTACAATTCCAATCGTGCTTATAGAGAAAAACAAAAAAAGTTATGGCATTATTAGATATGAGAGGTCATCGTTATAGAAAAAAAAACAAAAAAAACTACAATCAAGATCAATACATTTAACCCTCTGTTGCCTGCCATTTCGGTTCTGTGGCTTCCCAGGCCAATATGATTGGCTGATTTTGGTTAGTCTATTGTCTATTCCAATCTATGTTTTTTTAACTCAGAAGCTATCTAACATACTTTTTTATGTCAGGACCAAAAATATCACTTTTTTTTCTTTTGTGTTTACATGAGAGATTTTTAGCAATGTCTTATGCTAATGATGGTCTATTAAAGATCATACATTCAATTAAAAGAAAACTTTTCAACTTTCAATACAAATTTATTCTTAGGTAAAAGACAAAAGAATGTAACCATATATGTTAAGACAACTTTATTAATGGTGTAATAAGATATTCTCATAGACTTTCAATGGTATTGTAGTAACCTAGTTTAGTTAGAGAGTATGTTAGGTTTGTAGATAAATATATTGTGTAGTTTTTTTTAGAGGTAAAAGTAGCGATGTAGTCAGACAGACAATAACTTAAAAGAATAGGCCAGCAAGAAAGAACAATAGCTTAGAAGAAGGTTGATTAGTATTAGAGATAGATAAGTAACGACATACAGGTAGACAACATCCCAAGTGTTAATAAATGCATCATTTACGGTAGTGGAAAGTCTTGAGTATGTTCATCTTGTTAATTGTAATGTTCTTGGGCTAATATAGAAAAGTTGATGAAATAGTAGTGGATTTGCATAATACCCAAGATACTAGCCAGAGCAGTATACAATAAACAATGGACAAAAAAAATTTTTTTGATCTTAAAATACTAAACTAAACATATGATTTTGGCTTTCACATACAATTAAATTACAATTTACAATGAACTAAATTACAATTTTAGGTCTACCTAGATTCTAAATTATTTTTATGTCTACAATAAATAGGGAAATTTATGCTGGCACTGCAGAGAACTACTGAGCGTGTCAGAGTTTAGAGTCAGACTGTAAAATAGTCAACTGTAATTATTTTGAATAAGTTTTTATTCTAGGATACACAATTTAGATTCCTGCAGGGCAGACTAGATGAAAAAAAAAGTTACTGAAGCATATGCCAATTACAGCCTTCTAGAAAAAATTGTATTACCTTGTAGATACAACCTTCTAGAAAAAAGTGTATTACCTTCCATTGCTTACCTTTGGGTGTTTTAGATGTGAATTCTTTATCAAAGTAAAACACATCATCTGTTTGGACTACAGCAGGTTTGAATGGGGGTTGAAGTTCTCGCTTGAAAAGTTTCACCCAGTTTATTGTGCTGAAAAATGGGTGCTTCTTGATTTCCTCCATACCGTTAGGAGCTGAACCTTAGCAGAAAAAGACCACAAAATGAAATTCCATTATTTGAAACATTAACATATATTTTTTTTTCAAAGTGAAACAAAAGAAATGAAATTATCTTCTAAAGACAAAATGCACCTAATAAATAAATGACTTTATTAAAGAGTAAAACAATTATATTTCTAAGTATTTATTTTCAATTAAAGAGAGAATGTCTAACTCCACTTTGTCAATTATATTAAAAATAAACAACATTTATAAATTTGACCTCCTAGAGTTCTGCTTATTTTTACCTAATCTGTTAGCTGGGTTTCTTTTGAACAATGCCCTTAACAAACTTTGAGCTTCGGCACTCAAAAATGGTGGCATGCCAAGCTTTGCTCTGTAGAAGAAAGAGCACAAAACATTTCAACTGACACTCTCAATTAAAAGAATAAGTATTCAAAAATAAATTGTACAACTTCTAATACAAATGTAAAAGGCTACTTGTAATTACTTCAAAATCTGAGTCATTGTCTCCTTCCTATTAGCACCTTGAAAAGGAAGTGCTCCAGTCAACATTTCAAACTGAAAAACAATTAAAAAATTTAAGCCATTAAATTAAAAAAAAAAAGTAAACAAGCAACATACAAAACCAGAAGAAAACTTTACGATCACAATTAAACAGATCAGAAAAACAAGATCTACTATAAAAATAAGAAGAGGTACATAAAGGGTCATCAATAAATGTTCCCCTTTCAGAGATCGTGATCTATAGGGCAGATGAAGTATATGTCATTGTTTCTGTGGCCCAGGGTTAACGAGGGTGTCATGTGGCTAGCACAACGACCAGCTGCCTTTACTTTTCCACAACTAATGTCAGCCAATAGAGCTGGGTGGACTCTGATAGGCTCAAAGACCCGAAATTAAAAATCCCAGTCTTCACCAGGATTCGACTGCGGACCTTGGTTCGAAAGCCACTAAAAAAATAAAGGAACTGAGTTATTTGATCTTAACATATTTTGGCCACATAGTTAACTTACTGCACTCAAATTGGAACTCACCCACACTCAAATCCTCCACTCCCAGAGGAAAAAAAAAAAGCAACTTATCTTTTAAAATTATTTGGTTACTACCTAAAGAAATTCAAAACAAAAAAAATGCATGAAATGAGAACAAGAACAGCAAAGGAATAATATTTACCATTAAAACACCATAAGACCACCAGTCAGCAGGAGTTCCATGCCCTTTTCTATTTACCACTTCAGGAGCCATATATTCCACTGTACCACAGAAAGAGTAAGTTTTATTTTCTTCAAAAATTGATTCTTTACTTAGACCAAAGTCAGTTAACTTTATATGCCCTTCAGTGTCAAGAAGAATGCTGCAGATAGATTTAAAAATGAAAGATTGATAGCAAAGTGTTGTTTTTTCACCAAAGAGTCATTTCTGAGTATCAGAGTTGATCAATATACTTGATCAAATTCGAAGTTAAAAAGATAAAAGCTTGAAAGCATTGGTCAACTACATAAGAGAAGACCTAAACACATCATACTGCAAGACTTTGGTACTTACTTTTCAGGCTTAAGGTCCCTATATATAATGCCCAAACTATGAAGATGGTCTAGAGCTAATGCCAATTCTGCTAAATAAAATTTGACATCCTCCTCTGTGAACATAACCTGTGACAAAACAATTGAGTCGTTTTTACATAGCACAATAGTTATACAACATGTTTCTTTACAAAAAGTATCAGTAAACAAAAATTAATATCCGTAAAAAAACTTTAAGTCATAGAATGAGACTAGAAATGCCTTACTAGCTTTTGATACATACAAATTAAAAAAACAACAAAACTCACTTCTTTAGATAATCTTGTAAATAAATCACCTCCTCTAAGAAATTCTAAAATTAAATATAGTTTGCCTTCTGTTTGAAATGCTGAAACAAAAAAACAACAATTATTTAATAGTTTCAGTCTCACACTAAAGATAATATTTCACATAAAAGCATATTGGCAACTTTATTAAATGTAATTATTCAAATTCACCCAACAAAATGTGAGATATTTAACAAAACCTAAAGCTTGCCAATACATTAAAAAGTTCACTAAAAACACAATTCAACAAACTAGGCTTAAAGGGACACTAAATTTTCAAGTCTGACTTGTTACATACCATAATGAAGTCGAACTATAAATGGATGATTGACATCAGCCAGAATATCTCTCTCCATCTTTGTTCGTTGACGATCTCGAACTAATAAAGAAAAAGTATGTTTAATTTACTTCTTTCAAAAAGCATGATACAGTACATGAATAACGAAAATGGAGAAAAACATTTTTTAAAAATTACTTTCATGTACACCCCAATGCAATGTATATTTAACATTTTTAGCTCAAGTGCAGAACTCTAAGACTGAATATAGTGGAGAAAAAAAAAAAAAAATTTGCTTGTTGTAAAACAAGAAGTACCTTTGAGTGTAGCTTTCTTCAATACCTTCATTGCATAAAGTGTACCAGCATCTGGTAAAGTAATCTTTCTTACAAGAAAAACCTGGAGAGATGAATATTTATAAAATAAGCTTAAAAAAAAAAAAGAGCCAAAACTACAATAAATTAAATTATTATTTTCATTCATTCAACTATGTTAGCTATACTATGACTTTCCACTACAGGGTACTTATACATTACAAAACAAAACAATTCAAATTGAATCATACCTTTCCAAAAGAACCCTGCCCTAAAACTTTGAGAAGTTCAAAGTGACTAGGATCAGCCTTTTCTCCACTTTTTGAAACATTTGTGATTTCCACCTCATTTTCAGACTCCTAGTTGTCACAGACATACATTTTTATTATACATTTCTATAATGTCTATTTCATTAATGAGATTAATGGTAAATTACTCAATTTTTTTTTAAACATACTAAAACTAGATTATCTATTTACCTGGTCATCAACTAGCATATCCTCTGTGCTTCCAGCCTAAGATATAAACCAAATAGATAAGCCAACATTTATATCAAAATAACTTAGTTAAAATATTACAAGGTATAAAAAGCTTGTTAGAATAATATTAGGCCCTATAGAGATAATATATATATTATAATAGCAAAAAAAATATTGTTTTTTTTTCCTTTTTTGGAATTGCTACTACATAGAGAGAACATAACTATTCTTATATTTAATTTACAAGTAACAAGGTGGGGGCTTATACACTGGGAGTCCCTGCCTGTCTGTTAAAATTTATTTTTTTAAGACTCTCTAGTCTAGACTCTAAATTGATTGATGACAAGATCTAGAATCTAGATAAAACAGAACTACTGGAATCTAGACTATTATCTATTTTATGTGAGAGTACATAACTATAGTATAGACACTATAGTGTGACTATAGTCTACTCCACAGTCATCTATGGTTCTATAAATATATTCTATAGTCATACATAGTGACAGTCTTAGACAGTCTTAGTGAATGATTATGATGGTTACAGTTACACTATCTAAGTTAAACATACAGTCAGTAGACTAGTCAGTCTGTGAACTCTGTGAGTCTAGATTCTAGATAATCATAATAGATCTAGATCAGATCTAGCTAGATTCTAGATTCATTATAATTATAATCATTATGATTATTATATTATTATAATTATAAAGATCTATATTTGGATAATTTAGATTAGACTTAGACCTAGATCATGAGTAGATGTAGGTTCTAAAATTTATTCTAGAATAAAACTAAGAATAAAGTCTCAGACCTAGGTCTATTCTAGATTCTAAATACTTAAAAATAAAATACATTTATTTTACTGTTGTTAAAGTTAAAACGACGGAAGTGACTTCTCTACACTTTCCCGGAGTTACCGAGTGTTGTAGTGTAATATAATTATAAGAATTACTTTAATCCACAAAATTGATCGTACCTCAGTCTCATGTGCAAGTTCCATGCGACGCCATGGATCGGCATTTAGTGCCAAAGGCATTGCTGCAGGTGAATACAGAGGAATTTTGACACTGTTTACTGTCACCGACACAACGATAGAAGTAAAGATCAACCAATATGGCTGCGTAGACAACAGTACTGATGGCCAGGACAGCTATGCCATCACTGTTACAATTATTAAATTGCCGCTTACTGTGCAAAACAAAAATAAAATCGATGAGACATCCAATATAGATGTATACAGTGTATAAAGTAATAAAGTATAAGTCTTAAAGATATTTTATCTTATCTTACTGGAATGATAAGAAGCACGCCAGGCTAGAAGATTAAAAGGCAAATTAGTTATAGGGTATAATAACCATAATCTTCAAATACAAAATCTAATAAAATACTCAGAAAGACACAAAGATAAAGGCACATTCCTCGTTCCATATGCTAGGGCAAATGTGTACAAATTCTCTCTCTTCCCTAGTGCTATTAGAACATGGAATGGGTTGCCTGAAAGCTAATGATTTGGCAGAATTTAAGTCATTGGTTAACATGCATGACTAAATGCATGACGCGTAGGACGTAACCCATCTTCGTTTTTGAAGTAACGTCTGTATTTTTATTAGATAAGATAAAAATATGTTAACACAAAACAATTACGAAAACACAAAAACATGAAATATTCAGAAGGACATAAACAATTATATATGAAGTAAAGTTGCCCTTTATATATATATATATATATATATATATATATATATATATATATATATATATATATATATATAGGCCTACATATATATTTATGAGAGAGAGAGAGAGAGAGACATATGACCTATATACAGAGTTTAATTCATTGCTTAACGTGCCTGACGATTGAAAAAATGAAAAGCGTAGGACGTATAAAAAAGTCACGTATTTATCTCTTTTTTTTTTTTTGAAGTAACGTCTGTAATATATAAGATACGAAACACTCGATGAGAAATGCTTTTATCAACGTGCTATTTTAGCATGAAATTAATTTTTATTACAGTTTATAATGCTAACAAACAAAGAGATGAACACATGTGCAATGAGAAGGGCATGTTTTTTTTTATATAGAAAGAAATCCGTTTATTAAAAGACATATTTTATTGACAATCGGACATAGTCACATACATTTATTAAATTAATTACACAGGTTAATTTTTAGCTCTTCTATATACACAGTGATTTGTCTTCCTTTGTGTTTTCTTTTATTTAGGCCTACTATGGTAGTCCAGCTCCGATGCTAAGAAGGGCTGTACCTTTTCAAAATGCAAATAACCTCGTTTAAAAGGGGGATATCATAATAATTGTGTTATACGGGTACATTTACATTACACTTAGGGTATCAATCCCTGCCAACTCCGTAAGATTGTTGTTGTATTGTAGTTAGCTTGTACAAAGAATATATATGAAAGAGAATTTTGTAGGAAAATAAAGCTGTAAAAAAACAACAACAAAGAAACAAATAAAACGTAATGTGCTGTTTATATTCTGTCTTTACCTGCGAGTAAATATTTTCCACTCTCTCTCAAAATATTCCCAAAAAGCTGTGTAGGTGACTTTTAAAATAGTTTAATAATATCTATTCTAAAGGTATAGAGCTTGTAATGGAAAGTTTTGCCCTCCTTAGCTAGTATATATATATATTAAAATACGTTATATTTCAAACACAGCAGGCTGTGTTTGAAATATAACGTATTTTAATATATATATATACTTGTTGGGAAGAAGCCTTACACGCTAACTTTACATTTCTGTTAAAAAATCTTCTCTTTTTTCTTATAAATAAAAAGAAGATAAGTCAGGGCTTTAGTAATTTATAGTTAAGCTATACATCTTTTCCGTCAGTTCTTCGTTTTTATTTTCTTTTTTACAAAATCAAAATCTATCTCTATCTTTTTCACAATGCACAAATGATCAATCGTACTTTATTTTTGAGAGTTTTCGCGGGGTAAAAATACGTATTGATTTAGATTGATTAATTCTTAAAAACGCCTAACTGGCATTTAGCACACCGACGTAAACCATCAACTTCCTGTTGTGTAGGGTAGTGGTAAAACATTCCTAGCATTGTTGTTGATAAATCTACATTCAAACATTTTTATGCTCATACTTAGTAGATCTATATTGTATTGCAACATTTGCTGAACACAATCATTTAATAATACTGCCGAACGCGTAGATCTAAATACTAGACTATTTAGACTACAAAATAAAAAGCTGTTATGAATGAAAATGGTTTTCTTTAAAAATGCGATTCATTCACAAACAGGATAAATTAGCCACGCCCACTCTCTTTTTTTTCAACGCCCACTCACATTGATTTTTTTTTTCTTCTACTCGACACTGCGGTAGACGAAGGTGTGGAGGCTAGTCGATATCTCTGTAGACCTGATTTGAAAAAAAAATCACTTTATGATGTCAAGCAAATTTTCGTTTAAATTTTTAATCTTAAAAAAAAAAAGGCAATATCTTCGATTCCGGGTCGGAGTTCAATCCTCGACTTTTCTTGCTTTAATTTTTGTTTTTTTTTTATTGGAGGGGATATTATAATGTTAAACGATCACTTGCCCCAGCGTTGTTATAGGGAGAGGAGGGAGGTTGAGGTTAAAATCCCCCCCTTCCAAAAAAAAAAAAAAATAAAAAAAAATAAAACTATAGGCCTAGTTTATTCCATGAGTGTAGCCAAGAGAGGTTTAAGGTTAAAACCTCTCCTAAAAAAAAATAAAGGAAAAGTTCAATCATTAAATTCCATGAGCGTAATCCAAAGGGATTTTCTAGCTAACCTCACTCCCTCCTGAATAAAAAAAAATCTACCAGTCGCTTGGCTCAATTAATAAAATACATTGCCTATATAAATGAATAAATAAATAAATATATATATATATATATATATATATAATATAT
Organism: Biomphalaria glabrata; assembly: GCF_947242115.1. Lineage (NCBI taxonomy): Eukaryota > Metazoa > Mollusca > Gastropoda > Planorbidae > Biomphalaria > Biomphalaria glabrata. The sequence goes on along the minus strand of NC_074716.1, from coordinate 46,398,105 downwards.
ATATATATATATATATATATATATACATATAGTCCTTTTCGTCACTTCACTTTCAGAATGAATATAACTTCTTTATACGTCTATGACTGATGCCAAAGGAAAACGACAAGCCGAAGATCTCTCTTCCAGATACCCTCCTTTCCCCCCACTGGCTCGCACATGAGATTTGACCATAGCGCTCTAAGCATGCCATAAGCTTAAAATATGCGTTAAATAAAAGCCTTTCAAAAAGTAATAAGATAAATTCTATACAGAGCTTTGGCGACAGAACTTGTGACCGAAAATATATACTTTGGGCTATTCATTTTGGGTGAGGACTTTCTCCATTTGGGAAAGCGTGGTCGAGAGGCCAAGTGCGCTTGAACTTGGCTTGGCTACCTAGAAGGGGGCTCGAGGTTCGACACCCGACTCGGTCAGAGTTGTGTTTACTGAGCACCCAAAGGCAGCACGAAAAACCATCTCCTAGATACCCCCTCCCCCCCACTGGTCCACAAATGAGATTGGACCAAAAGCGCTCTGAGCATGCTATAAGCATGAAAGTAGCGCTATATAAAAGCTATAATTATTATTATTATATTATTATTATTATTTAAAAGTGAAACACCGTCCACAAGCAAGGCAAAAACAAAAAAAAAATGTTTAGAGGTTTTATATCAAGTTGAATGACTTAAGCACTGATTTTCTTAGGACATCTAGTGTAACCATTTCTATAAAACTTCACAGAAATTTTTTTGCTCTTTAGCTTACACTTTGAGGAGCTTCCTGTCAGAAAATATAATTTACCGCCAGATACAAAATTCCATTTAAAAGCAAACGCGAAAATCCTTGAGATTAAAAATAGTTTAAAAAACACACACTTTTGGTAAAACAAACAGGCCCGGAATTGATTTGATATAGAAAAAGTAAAGGCTGTTGGTCGTTGTGTTGGCCACATGACACCCTCGTTAACCATAGGCCACAGAATCAGATGACATTTACATCATCTGCCCTATAGACCACAAAGTTCTGAAAGGGAAACTTACTTTTTTACTTTACTACCTGTATGTGTCTAGAGCTCTCTTGTCTTAGGGAAACTGAAGGCCAGCCAGGTTCATTTAGAACACTGACAATCCACACGATTCCAGGGACTTTCGATGGCAAAATCAGCTCTTCACTTTCACGGATGACTTGTCAACACTTTTACCAGACGATGGCGCTAATGTAATCCCCAGGTAAGTCATGTACCGAAGATGCATGTTAGGTAGCACCGATACGGCAACTATATTTCTATTGTCTTTTTAAACTTAAAAAACACTCGCGCTAAAAAAAGATAATTTTGTTCTTTATAGGTGGTCCCAATGATTACAAGTGTCAGTACTAGCTTTTAACGTGAGCATTATTATTTTAAAGACCTTGAGAACAAATGAAAACAAGAGTATATGAGCAAAGATAAAAGGGCTGAATCAGAGGCGTAGTGAGCAAAAAGTGCACCCGGGGTAAGGTATTTTAATGGCGCCCCCTTTTTTTCATGAACATCACATAGAAATATAGGCTGCGTGCCCCCCCCCTTGCCTCCATCACTACGCCTCTGGACTGAATATCATTTTTGGATCTTTTGAGTTGAGCTGCTCCACTTCTTCTGGTTATAGACCATCCAAAAAAAAATAAATTTTGTTATCATTATTCCTTAGAAAAAAAAAACAACAACTGTAAATTAAGCAATTGTAAGGGGAAATCGAAATAGATGAAAACTTGTGATTTGTTTCATTGCTAAGTGATACATCCCTGCATTAGGAATACTTCAAGACAATTCACACACATCCAAAACTTCACTTTTAGCAAGGTATATTCCAGTGGTTCCAAAACATTTGTGTCGTAGACCCTTTGCCACGTTTTCCTGTTTTCGGTAGTCCTTATTCTTACAAGGTATTCGGCGTTCGCAAATACAATCCTTCAGGGAACAGTATCAGGAAAAAGAAGAAGAGACAGGCATAGAAAGCGATGGGAAGACAACATAAAAGAAGGGACGGGCCTGCCGTTGAAAGAGGTTCTAACCAAGGCAAAAGAGAGAGAGAAGAATGGAAAAAGACGGTCGACAAATCTAGCATGGTGCCCCAACGATCCAACAGACTAAAGGTAAAGGTATGCTTTGCTAATTATGCATTTTCGAAAATTCATCACCTTCTAATAGTGTTGCTATATTTTTGACATCTATCTATATGATAATATGCGCAATGCACAGTAATACATTAATGTAAACGCTTTGATATATTTGATTTCTTGATATGGTCCAGTGTTTGAAGAGCGTCTTAGATAATAAAAGAGTAAAAAAAAAAAAAAAAAAAAATAACAATGTTGCCCCTAAGCGACGTCATAGACTTCTTGGGCAAAATAAAAAAATAAAGTTCTAATTTAACTTTTTACTGATTTTTTCACTGATTTCTAAGTTTATTAATAAAATTCAAATTCCAACGAAGCAAAATAAAACCTAGATGTATTACACCAAACATAAGTAAATACCTACCGTATTAGTAGGCCTCTCTAGTAACGGTATTCTTATAACAAGCTTCAAAATAGTAAGTTTAATAATGAGACTTATTTATAAGTTCCCCTTTTAGACCTTGCGATCTATAGAGCAGATAAAGTTAAAAGATGGGGGCTCGGTGTCTGAGTGGTTAAGCGCTTGGCTTTCGAACCTGGCGTCCTGGGCTCGAATATCGGTGAAGACTGGAAATTTGAATATTGGGATTTCCAATGCGCCTCGGAGTCCACCCAACTCTAATATGTACCTGACTTTAGTTGGGGAAGTAAAAGCGGTTATCGTTGTGCTGGCCACATTACACCCTGCTCATTAACCGTTGACCAAAAAAATAGAAGACCTTAATTATATCCAGTAATATGCTGTATTTATTAGAAGATTGGCAACTTTGCTGAAACCCTTTCCAATTAGATATAAAGATGAAAAAAAAAACATCATACATTTTCTGGTGATATTCCAATAATTCCGTGATGTGTGGCATTGTACGTCTCTAGAGATGATCTTTCCGTCTACAACTTGACCACCAGCGGCTCCCCTGCCTTCTCTTAGATATCAGACATATTTCTTTGAAGCCAGAAGAGCTGGTATCTCTTCAAATTCGCATATTATATGCGTCTTTCCGTACTTTGTTTTAAGTAGAGATCTTGTAAAACGCTCGCAAACTTCTCTTTGTGATGTTGAAGCTCAATTTGTTTAAAATTTAAAGTCTCAACTTTCGAAGACCCGTGTCTACAAGTGGCGTAGCAACCATGGCGCGAAGGGGTTCAATGAACCCGGGCCCATGACAAAAATGGGCCCACATGGACATTTTAAAAATCGAAAAAAAAAAAAAAAATTAAATGTATAAAATTTATTGAATAAATTGTTTGTGCATTTTGTGTTGCTATATTTTTGACATCTATCTATATGATAATATGCGCAATGCACAGTAATACATTAATGTAAACGCTTTGATATATTTGATTTCATGATATGATCCAGTGTTTGAAGAGCGTCTTAGATAATAAAAGAGTAAAAAAAAAAATATAACAATGTCGCCCCTATGCGACGTCATAGACTTCTTGGGCAAAAATAAAAAAATAAAGTTCTAATTTAACTTTTCTCTTTATATTTAGACATAAAGATAGACATACATTAATTATGTCTATGGACCTAAACCAATGCTGATTTCGGATATTGTTTTAGTATCTTCCTTGATGGAATACTTTAAGACATTGCAACTAAAAAGTCATTGTTCTGATTTAGTATTTAATAGAACAAGCAATCTGATGAAGTGGTTAAACAAATACATCTAGTAATCACCAAAAGTCTTCAAAGGGAAATGAACGCAAAGATACACGAATCAAGGGAAAAAAAGAAAATTTCGAAACTTTTTTTCTGCTCATTGTCTACTCCATTTGTGTGGGTTTAGTCAAAGTTAGTCAAGAAAAATGTTGGCAGCTCTTGAGCCAACTGTAGTATATCTAGAATGTAGTAAGTCATTCCAGAAATAACCTTGATATTGTGAATATTGAGTCTGCAGAAGTAGCTGGATCACGTGATGTTGATGCACACTAATGTCTTCAAGGCAGAAAATTTGAAAAAGTCGTGTAAGGATTGAGTGTCATGAGACTATTATGGACCATTGCCAAAGGTTACGGCCTTTTTGAAGAAGCCAAGGTTTGAGACAAACCTTTTTAATACAATCGTCATCCCAACGGAGACTTCCCAACAGAGACATCCCAACGGAGACATCCCAACGGACACATCCCAACGGAGCCATTTCAACGGACACATCCCAACGGAGACATTTCAACAGAGACATCCCAACGGAGACATCCCAACAGAGACATCCCAACAGAGACATCCCAACGGAGACATCCCAACAGAGACATCCCAACGGAGACATCCCAACAGAGACATCCCAACGGACACATCCCAACGGAGATATTTCAACTGACACATCCCAACAGAGACATTTCAACGGAGACTTCCCAACGGACACATCCCAACGGAGACATCCCAACGGAGACATTTCAACGGAGAATTCCCAACGGAGACATTCCAACAGAGAAATCCCAACAGAGACATCCCAACGGACACATCCCAACGGTGACATTTCAACGGAGACTTCCCAACAGAGACATTCCAACAGAGACATCCCAACAGAGACATCCCAACAGAGACATTTCAACGGAGACTTCCCAACGGACACATCCCAATGGAGACATCCCAACAGACACATCCTAATGGAGACATCCCAACTGAGACATCCCAACGGACACATCCCAACGGAGACATCCCAACAGACACATCCCAATGGAGACATCCCAACTGAGACATCCCAACGGACACATCCCAACGGAGACATTTCAACGGAGACTTCCCAATGGAGACATCCCAACAGAGAAATCCCAACGGAGACATTTCAACTGAGACATCCCAACGGAGACCTCCCAACTGAGACTTCCCAACTGAGACTTCCCAACGGAGACTTCCCAACTGAGACTGCCCAACGGAGACCTCCCAACTGAGACCTCCCAACTGAGACTTCCCAACTGAGACTTCCCAACTGAGACTTCCCAACTGAGACCTCCCAACTGAGACTTCCCAACTGAGACTTCCCAACGGAGACTTCCCAACTGAGACTTCCCAACTGAGACCTGCCAACTGAGACCTCCCAACTGAGACCTCCCAACTGAGACTTCCCAACTGAGACCTCCCAACGGAGACGTGTACAAGAGTAATATAAACGTCATCTACAAAATTTCATAGAAGTTGCTTAGAAGGATTTTAGGAGTCACAGAGATTGGGTTACAAAGAAACTCTATGCAGAACTGGCAGTCGACCACTTAATGAGCTTGTGACGAAAGTAGCATAAGGTTTGAAGGACTTGTCCTGCGACAGAATGAATTACACGTTCCAAGTAAAGGAATAATATGGAGGCAGATATGATTCAAATGCAAAACAAAAAATAATTCAAAATGTTTTGTAAAATGTTTTACATGTTTTGGATGTTCCTTCAGAGTTGAAGATAATTTAATTCTTAGTTCCAACCTCCCGCAGGACGACCGGGGATGGCAGCCGGCAGGGTATGAACCCGGGACCATCGACAAGTCAGAACGACAGTCCAGCGCGCATACCGCACGACCAGGCACCTCACCTTTTTGGAGGCTGCATACATTGCTTCAGACCGATTCTTGCACCGAACAGCTCGGAATGATGTTAGTCTAAGTAAATCTAAGAAGTTGTAACTACACTGAATGTAATGACACCATTAATTCTATAATGTATTAGCGACATAGCAATATCTTTAAAAAAAAATGTACTGATGTATACATGATGGCTAGATTTATTTTTTACTTTATGTAGAGGAGGGGCCCACCATAAAAATTTTGAACACGGGTCAACGAGTAGCTTGCTGCGCCACTGGTGTTTACATTTCATAGACCCCAATTCATTTGTTCGCTCTCATGACGAAGTCGTTGTAGACCCCTAGGGGTCTATATAGATCCTTGTTTGGTAATCACTGCTACATTCTTTCAGAGTGAAACAGTGGTTAACCTCCCTGCCGCCCCCCCCCCCCAAAAAAAAAGAAATACAATAAAAACTCGATTTAGCCTACATTGGTAGGCCTATATGTTTTGTAATCGACGTCAGTTTTTATGGGTCTTAATTGTGAAATTACCATTAGCAAATAAAATATTTCAAGTTGTTTCCCTTTGCAATGTGATATATTGCGTGCACTGCTTTGAAAAAAAAATGTTTTTAAAAATATACACACATTTATATAGTAGCAGTTTTGATGCCTCCGCGCTTTTAAAAAAATCTTTTTATTGGTTTATATTAAATATTCGCAAAAAATTTGGAAATTTCTGTTTATTTACACTTTTATTATAGACAACTAACTAGAATCAGGGCACTTAAAATGAGTAAACATTAGTGAAAAGCACCGATATCGCGTAGTCTGAACTGGGTCGTAGTTGGCCCTAAATGGACAATGCACATCTCCAAACCCTTCAATCTTGTACCTAAATGACCCTACTTTGACTTATTTTTTTAAAGCACAACGGCAGTTTTTACCTGTAATGTATCTTTGCCATCCATTTTTTTTAAATACTATTTCTTTCATGGCATGATTTGCGGTTACTCTCGAAACTCTAGCTACTAACTAAAACTAATGCTTAGTCTCTGAGTCTTTATTAGTAGGAGCTTTCCCCACCCCCCCCTTCCTGAAGATAAAAAGATTATTTAAATATTTAAACAGTTATTATTTAAAATAATCGAATATTTACCGATTCAGCTTCAGGAGGCATGAGGCGGAATGAGCGCAGGGAAATAAAAGGTGTGTGTGTGTGTGTGTGTGGGGGGGGTTACCAAGCGCAGACCGAAAATACATTTATAGATAGAACGAATTACCATTGAACCTCCCCTCCTGTCTCTCTTTAAAAAAAAAAAAAGGGCCGTTTCTTCTATTAAAGTGAGTAGTTGGCAGTGGCGTAGCTAGGGTATTTGATGCTCAGTGCGGCAGCGCCTCATGAAATTAATTAAAAAATGTAAAACAGCGAAAAGACGTGTTTTTTTTTGTCCCCAGAACGAATACAAAACGATACAACAAATGAAACTTACGTGCTTTCTTGCTGGCCAAGTGAAAAGTAAAGTTCCCCTTTCAGATCTTGCGATCTATTGGGCAGATGATGTAAAGGTCATCATAAAGACCAACCAGCTTTACTTTTCCCCAACAGGTACCCATTGCAGCTGGGTGGACTCAGAGAGGGGTCCCGATATTCGAAATCCCAGTCTTCACCGCGATTCGAGCCTAGTACGCCAGCTTCGGAAGCCAAGCGCTTAACCACTCAGCCACCGCACCTTCCATGCTGACAAAGGTATCAATAATTGTTTACAAATTTTTATATTTTATTTTTAAATTTACAAGTGAATTCTTTGCAAAATGACTGAAACTAAAAATAATCATAGTGACATTGAAATAAACTATGACTATTAGGTAGAATATATAGGTATGTCCATAAGATCTAGATATAAATGAAACTAGAGTACTGTGCAATGAAGTAACAACATGTACCATGTGTCTCATGGAAAGTGGGGGGTCTAAAAGTACGTTGCCTTGAGAGATTTTTAAAAAATGTAGTAAATTGAATTCAAGCTGGTCTACAGCTTACAATTAATGTAAGAGAGAACATAAAGATAAAAAAAGTTGCAAAAATAATTAAATTTTTATTTTACATTTTAAATACAGGTCCGGTAAAAAAAAAAAGTTCCCCTTTCAGATCTTGTGGTCCATACGCCAGATAATGTAAAGGTAATCTGTTTCTGTGGCCTACGGTTAACGAGGGTGTCACGTGACCAGCACAACGACCAACCGCCTTTACTTTTCCTCAACTAATGTCATGTACCCATTAGAGCTGTGTGGACTCATAGGCGCCGAAGATACCGAGCCAGGATCCGAGCCCCGGACCCCAGTTCGAAAGCCAAGCACTTAACGCTCAGCCACGGGGCCTCCTACATGCCCAGTAGTTAGTGTTTTTTTTCTGTATTTACACTTTTTTTTTTTACAGAGAAAGTTTGTCCCTAGTTTGATGCCCTTCACCACTTGATGCCACGTGCGGCCCGCACCACCCTTACATTGCTAGCTACGCCTCTGGAAGTGGGTATAAGAGTGTAGAAATACATCCGGTCAACATTCTAGGCTTCTTTAAACCCAGTCGAGACACAGAGGAAAGGGTTGGAGCGTAATTATTGTCCAGATGAAACCACGGCTGGAAGGGTAAAACGATATCAACACCCCCCCCACCCACAACTCCCTGCAACCCTCTCCAAAGTCTCCACGGGGTTCTCACGTCATCAGACTGGTCAACATAATTTCAGACAAGCAAATAGGGCAACCCCGGGTTAGGGAGGGTGTTTATTGTAGGCTCTCTAGTTGGAAGCCAGCAGATGTTGGCATAGGTAAAGATGAAAGCGATAAGGAAAACAAAGGAGACAGTAAGAAAGACAATATACCGGTGATAAGGATGAGTATGCAGGACAGAATGTCTATGTGTGTTTTAGAAAAATCAGTGAGAGAAAGGAAGGGAGCTCACGCTGCCAGTCTGTTTGTCAGTTTGGTTAAAAAAATGTGTAGATGTTATTTCTTCCCACACCCATTCTCGGATCAAGTTTAAACTTCGCACAATTATTCGTTGGCATAGACAAAACATGAATCAATAAACAAAGTAACCAATTAGTCAATTAATTATTTTGCTTGATACCATCAAGGGAAACTTCAGTATTCACATATACGGCTAAATTTGTAGGGTTTAGTGACTTAACTAATTCTAAACGCTCTTTCTCCCTCACGCATTCTTCGATCAAGTTAATTCTTTTAAGAACTAGTTATTACTCCTCGCATGACATGCATCATTAAAAAAAATTCATATTAATCAATTAATAATAGGTAATTATTTTTGTTTGTTTGATGTCGAATAATTGATACTTTAAACAATTATTTATTGTACCTAACAAAGCATAAATCAATTTTAAAAAATACTAAATTAGTCAATTAATTATTGGTAATTAATTATTTTGTTTGAGATCGAGTCAGAGAAATAACGTGCTCATTATTGATAGATACAGCTTTAAGGGCAGAGTTCTTCCCCTTTAGACAAGCCCCCCTTTGTAAAAAAAATATTTTTTTAAAACATGTTTTGCTTTTTGTGCATTCAGTCGTCTAGTTTCTTGGAAAGGCCCAGCATCCAATTCTTGGCCCCGGACTTACAAATACTTTGCTACGTTACTGACTCGAAGACAAAGTTTAGTCTTTAAACAGGAAGGAGTAAAGTGAAGTACCGTTCCCCTTTGAGACCTTGCGATCTGTAGGACAGATAACGTTAAGATCATCTGTTGCTTTGGCCAACAGTTAACGAGCAGTGTCATGTGGCCAGCACAACGACCAACCACCTTTACTTTCCCCAACTTAAGTCAGGTACCCGAAATCGCAGTATTCACCGAGATTCGAACCCAGGACACTTGGTTCGGAGGCTTAACCACTCGGCCACATCCCCATTAACAGAAAGGAGTGGTATTCTCTATTTGTAGCACCAAAATCCAAACTTATTTACGTGAGAACTTTTTAAACTCACTTCCTTAAGACTTTCACGTCTTCAGTTTTGTGCTATCAATATCTTTATGTTTAAGGATAATTATATCGCCCCTACATTTCCTACTATAGCTTTCTCATCTTTTTCTATGTGTCTGTATTTTATTCCTCTTTTCAGTGGGAAAAAAAAAACTGTCCACGTCTAACATGGCGCCGAACCAAACAAGAAAACTGAATATCCTTGGACACCAGCTGGAAAGAGGCTGCGGAAGACTCATATGACCGATCTCTGCAGAGAGTGCTTGCCACCATGTGCACCAACTGCGCGAGAAGACCAGAGCATAAGTCTAAGTCTGCATTTTTTACACTACCTCTATTCAAGTTAGAATTTCATGGAGGGCTGAGGAACCCTAGACGCTTATCTAAAAAAACGGCTCGATTTTTTTTTTTTTTTTTTTTTTTTTTTTAGAAATTTGAATTAAATGTATTTCGCTGAGAAAAGAATTACTAGCTCGTTGAACACACGTGGAAAACTTTAGTAAGTAAAAAAAAAATGATACAAATTTAAATTTGGCTAGATCTCGGTCTAGATCCAACATCGGATTTGAAAGGACAGTCGCGTTCTTGAAATGACTATCGCTTTCGGGAATTTCTGAATGCAAGGCTTTTTGTACAAATGCTCCTTCTTCCAGTAGTGCTATTATAGCATGGAATCCCGAGCCAGCCAGGAAAACCCAGTGACTTGGCAAATTTAAGTCTTTGGTTAAGCATGCATGATTAGATGCATGACGCTTAGGACGTGATCATCTTCTTTTTTGAAGTAACGTGTGGATTATATAAGATAAGAAGATATATAAATTATAAATTAAAATTCAGGAAAATTTTGCGCATAGTCTTTTTAGATTATATCTAAATGCTTATCATTGGAATATAATATTCTAGTGTACTAGATCTAGATCTCTACATTCGCCTAACCAGGAGTCTTTCACTGTGAGAATGAGGGAGTGGGGCGGGTTTTTATTTTATAATATTTTATTATACTTTTCATATTGCTTAAAGAATGTAGACAGGAACTTTAAAATCTTAAAAAAAAAATCTTAAAAATACTTAGCTAAATACTAGAGGAACCCTTGTCTGTATTAACGCATGCATCATTATGCGTACTAAATTAAGTTTTTTTAAAAAAAACACTAAACTACAAGGGAAAGGCAATTTGTTTGTTCCTACATTATACATTCTGGCAACCCGAAGCCAGAAATTGTGAGAATCCCTGTCTCGGTGCCAAAACGATACTGTTTAAAAACAAATCGATATGTAGGTCTATCTAAAAATGTGAAAGTGGTATCGATAGTCTATCAGTGTTTGATACTCCCAAACCAAACGATGCCAGCGTGGTTGAATACGCTGACTTGGTCGATACCACCTCGTGAGTCTTTATTGCCACCATTACCCAAGGCTAACAATAGACCGCGATTAGAGTCGGCCCTTAAAATTGTTTCCCAGGAGACTGTTTGCTCATCGCGATACTGGTTTTACTGTAGATATGTTTACACGTTTTGTGAGTGGAGGCGTGTGTGTATGTGTGTTTGTATGAATGGAGTACATTTCGAACGCGTTCCTGTGTGTATCTGTGTGTTTCTTTGCTTTTTTTCTCTCTTAGAAAAAGATTTTGATTTTTTATGTTGTAGAAGTACAGCATTGGGGACTTTCGTAAATGACGTAAAACTATAAATAGCTAACATTTCGGTGTATCTGGTGTACTGAAGTTTTGATAAGCTAGGTGGTGAAAAAAAAAGTTAATGATAATTTGTGTGCACTTCTTGGTACTGCAGAAACATTTTTTTCCTATACCTTCTCTGTCTATCTATCTATCTATCTATCTATCTATCTATCTATCTATCTATCTATCTATCTATCTATCTATCTATCTATCTATCTATCTATCTATCTATCTATCTATCTATCTATCTATCTATCTATCTATCTATCTATCTATCTATCTATCTATCTATCTATCTATCTATCTATCTATCTATCTATCTATCTATCTATCTATCTATCTATCTATCTATCTATCTATCTATCTATCTATCTATCTATCTATCTATCTATCTATCTATCTATCTATCTATCTATCTATCTATCTATCTATCTATCTATCTATCTATCTATCTATCTATCTATCTATCTATCTATCTATCTATCTATCTATCTATCTATCTATCTATCTATCTATCTATCTATCTATCTATCTATCTATCTATCTATCTATCTATCTATCTATCTATCTATCTATCTATCTATCTATCTATCTATCTATCTATCTATCTATCTATCTATCTATCTATCTATCTATCTATCTATCTATCTATCTATCTATCTATCTATCTATCTATCTATCTATCTATCTATCTATCTATCTATCTATCTATCTATCTATCTATCTATCTATCTATCTATCTATCTATCTATCTATCTATCTATCTATCTATCTATCTATATAATTAGTTTAAACTTAGAGTAATGAAATAGTTGCAGAAAGAAGTTATAAAAAAACTAAACGCTAAGATCCTATTGAAAAGCTCCAACAAAAAAAGGCCGGTCTCAACATGTGGGCTAATGAGGCTTGGTCTGAAAAGAAATTGATGAAAAGAAACTAAATCGCTCTCCCAGAAAGGAAGCGCCGGCTACATACGGTCAGTTGGGCAACTGATTTACACAATTGAAAACCACAGGGCGATGGTGTCCATGTATCGCTGACGTTTCTTCCATTCGGCCATCAGCGTCTTCTCGCTCGGTCAGTCTCACGATAGCCTTGCCGAGAGTCATTAACCCTTTGGCTGGTCTGAAGTGTCCAGCGTGAAGTGATCATCGATCGACCAGTTGCGTGCCTCTCCCCCTCTCTCGCTCCCCCCCTCACTCATAACCTCTGATTAATTCCGTTACTCTTAGCCCCCCCCCCCATAACTCGCTGACCAAGCGCCTTGCCCTTTCATATCTACGCACGTCTATCTAAATATAGAAAATGTATAATCTACAGCGACTTCCCCCCCCCTTTTTTTCATCCTACACACAACCATTTCATTAGAAGTCTACAATGTCCTGCAGCTTAGAAATGGGGATACACTGGACCTGGTGGCTTAATGGTGTAGTGCTCAGCTGTCAAACTAAAGATCAAAGAAGATCAATCTGGGTTGACAAATTCCAGGGCCCGTAGTATGTTTTTAAACAAAAGCAACAGCAACAATAAAATTACATGTTTACTGTCTAAACAGTAGTTAGTTCCAATTAGAGCTGGGTTTGCTCAACCTTATGGCCATCATTTGGGAACATTCATAAAGATCATGAACTCTTCAGAACAAAAAATAGTTTCGAGATGGATTGTGAACCAAGCACCTTTAAGTCAGCAGCCAAGTGCTCTACTACAAGGCCACAATGTCCGTGTATGATGGAGTTAATGTTTCGCGAATTCCTCTAAAAATACTCTAAAGTGATAAGTTTGTTGTACAGTTGGGACACAAGTTCCCTTACAGTTTATAGAATCTGTAATTCTTTGCTTCATTACTCAACAATTTTAGCCAGTGCTAGAAACTCAAAATTTTTGGTAATCTCGTTTTCAATTTTGTAAATTTTGTTTTCAACTTTGGAAATATCGTTTCAATCATAGACATAAATAAATATAGACTGGCCGATTAAAGAGTTTTATGAAACAAAAATTTGTGACTTGCAATTTTGTGTACTTTATTATAGAGCATTTATGGGCAGTATAAAAGTTAAGTATTCATATCTATTTCAGCCGTAACCTATATAAGTATTACAATATTTTCACTAGTGTTTTTTTTTAATTCTCTCAGCGTGAAGATCATGAAATTTTTCATAATTCGGAAATCCGAATACAATAGATATACATGTTTTCAAGTTACATGAAGTTACTTCCTTTTTCCAGTTCAATTTTTCGGGAGATCACTCTTTTTGTAAACTTTTAAACCTTGGAGTTATCGTTTCTAATCATAAAATCTCGCTTGTAACTTTTGGGGGTTTCGAGTCGATCATTTAAATCATATTCTATTATTTAATATCTCACTCTTACAAAGGTGGGATTTTTTTTTCTTTGTCTCCCTTTCCAACCGAATCAAGGTTTCAAAGCATTTAAATCGTGTTAATTTTGTTTTGTCTGTTCTCCAGAGCACCTGTGCAATTACGGTTCCTAATTAATTCCCCCCCCCCCCCTTTTTTTTTTCGTGAACGTTAAGCAAATGCTGCCTCTAACTTGACTGTCAAAAAGGTACTAAAGTAATGGCCAACCTATTCGATTCCCCCCGTCCTTCGGAACCATTACAGATGGACCTGTGATGTAACAGCACATTCTTATTTGTAGTTTTTCTCCTCTATCATATCTTAGAATAGTGCTTTAAAAATACACTGCAAAGTTTTTACATTGATTAGCCCTTATCGGAATGCAGAGCAAGGCCGTCTTGTAAGCTCTACTACTCGCATATGTTATAGTAATTTATTTCACCCCGTTACTGCTCATTGTGCATCGATTTCTTTTCTCTGTTTTTTTTTTTTTTTTTGTCATTAGGTCGGACACTAGTGCATTTATAAAATAATGTCTTTTTTCAAAAAACGTCTGTACCTGAATAAAGTTATTCCATACAAGAAGAATGTACTAAACATTTCTTTGGCATCCCACGCCAAGTTAACCAATGAAAGCTTACCGGAAGTTGACATCTGCTTTAGCAGAATATCTCTTTAGCCAATCACCATTATGTCCCTTGACGCGTAGCATTTAGTTCAACATGGCGCTAAATCGAACGAAAGACTTTTTTTTTCATGGCAGTGCTTTCAGCAGCAAGGAAAGATCCACTCGTCTAGATTAATGTCAGATGTCACTAAATGAGATGTGAGTGTGACTAGATCTCAGTAGCTAACTATGTGTTCTTACCGGCGAAAGTATTTTGATAAGAGCTTCTGGTGTCCTTCAAATATGGCTGCATGGTCGTGTAGTTTGCGCTCTAGACTGTCGTCTCGGTGGTTGCAGGTTCGAATACTGTCCGCCGCCATCCCTCCCGTCGCAGTCATTCGGAAATTACTTCTAGAATGTAATAATTTTCAATTCTGAAGGAACATTCGAAACATGTCAAACAAAACAATATACTTATTCGAATAACAAGAAAAGCATTAAAAACACATTTAAAAAAAAAGACAATACCTCCACTATACAATTTAAAATAAAATACAATATAACATAATTAATAAAAATAATTTAAAAAATTAGCTTAAACTAGATATCGAACTCATGATTTTGACACCGCCAGTTTCTTGAACGAACGATTCTACCAATAAGGTCAGGAGGCATTGTATAAGAAAGCAATTATTTATTGGTACCTTATAGTACCTTATAGTATCTACTTCTAGATCTAGAATATAGACGTAATCTATTAAAGATTTACGTAAAAATATAAGCAAGCTTAGATAATCTATCAATAAGCTTTAAGCAACTTTAAATTTAATAAACAACTCAGTTATCTGACTACGTCATGCATTTTTTTAAAACTCCAAGTTATAGCTAAACATAAATTTATTTATTTAGAATGGTCAAACTAGAGTTTTCCCCGTGTGGCCAACGAGACAGTTATTCGTCTCAGCGATATACATCAACCTTTAAATTTCTATGAAAATCGTTAGGTTCCATCAAGTTCTGACTTGAATTGTTAAAAAAGATAAATTTTCATGATAATATTTCATGTTTTTTCCCCTGAGTTTGTGTGTGTGTCTGGGTGGAATACATTGCTTGAGTTCAAATCCAGATGATTTGTACACGAGATGATTTGTCATTGCTTGTAGCCTGAGGGCAGCACAAAAACTTTCTCCCTTGGCCTACTCCGTACATGATATTGGACCAAAGCGCACTAAAAGAGTGCTTTAGATTAAGCATTGGGAATATATAACAATAATAATAATGAAAAAAGTAAAGAATCCATTTCAGACCTTAAGATCTATAGTGCAGATGATGTGAAGGCGGTAGGGAAAGGGAACGTCCTGAATTCGAACTTGCGAGCTAAAGCCTTCTCGGGCCAACGCGCTAACTTCTCTACTAGTGTAGAGTCTATGAACGTGGAAGATTGCTATTTCATGTTTGTGTCTAACTTCTCTGCTAGTGTAGAGTCTATGAACGTGGAAGATTGCTATTTCATGTTTGTGTCTAACTTCTCTACTAGTGTAGAGTCTATGAACGTGGAAGATTGCTATTTCATGTTTGTGTCTAACTTCTCTACTAGTGTAGAGTCTATGAACGTGGAAGATTGCTATTTCATGTTTGTGTGCACTAAGACTCAGACGACAGCCTAATAAAAAGGGGACTAATTCTTATACCACCACTTCAGTCTAGTACTATTTCATTCCCTTGAGATACCAAACAAAGCATTTTATTACCAATAGGTAATTAACTAATAAGTTCATTTATTTTAAATTGATTCTTGTGTTGTCAGGTAAAAGAAATAATTGTGTGATATTTCAGCTTGATCTGAGATAGGATGTCGGAGAAATAACGTGTACAAACTTTTGGCTAGACAGACAGAGTGAGTTGATATAAGTTTTGTAAAAAGTTGACAAATCTATAGTCCGACTTGTAATGTCGAACGTTCCTCCCAAATGAAATTATTACGCCCCCCCCCCTCCCCGTAGTATATCAGGGAATGATGGGAACGAATCCAACCCAGGACAGTTCAAAGCGCATACGGCCGAGACCAATCGTCACAGAAGGCAGCACAACGACCAACCGCCTTTACTTTTCCCCAACTAATGTCAGATACTCATTAGAAAATTCCGAAATTAAAAATCCCAGTCTTCACCAGGATTCAAACCCCGGATCCCGGTTTGGAAGCCAAGCGCTTTACAGCTAATGCCACCGCGCCTCCTCATAAAGTAGCATCTGCTGCTTTTTTTATGCACCGTGAGCAGAAGTTCGAAGTGGTCGAAAAGCGCCTGGTCTCGGGTTAGATATTGCCCACAGGCCGTAGTTTGATCATCACTGTCTTACAGCATCACACCTAACTAATTTAGAAAAAAAATTAAGTCCTGAACTAAATTAGTATATCTTCTTAACTGGCCCAATCGAATTGATTTTAAGCTATCAAGATGTAAAAAAAAAAAAAGCCCAAACATTTATAGCTAGAATAAATCAAAATTTCGACCTCCCCCCTGTATAAAGGAAAAAAAACTGGAGTAATTCTTCGTGGAACACTATGTCAACAGTCGGACGTGAGTACTTCATCCCGCGGAGATGTTTGCTCTCATTAAATTTCAATCTGTCCGCAGAGACGGGCCCCGAGGTGACGAACCACAGCAGGTTTTACAACTGCGTCAAACGTGTACGCTGAGTTGGGTGTCAGAAGTGGTCTGGATTCCTACGATATCCCCCCTCCCCCAAAATGTGAATGAGAATCGATTCAACTTCTTAAACGATATCGATTTTCAAAGTGTCTACCCAAAAAACTGTGTTACTTACATGGGCTGGCGAAAACTTGATAAACGCCTTCGGAACAAAAAAAAAGTGTTTATTTTAATTTGACTTGTTTCTTCTTATCTTATTTAATTACAGTTCCTTCAAAAAAACAGAAGATTATTACGTCCTAACTCTATCCATGTGTTAATGTAGTCGTAAGTTAATTAGGGACTTAGGCTTTGCTAAGTCATTGTTTCTACTGTCTGATTCAGACAATCCGTTGCCTGCTCTAATTACAATGGTACTAGGAAGGAGGTAGCACTTGTATTAGCTTGTCCTACCATATAGAATAAGAAAATCGCCTTTATCTTGATGTCTTTCTAAGTAATTTATTAGATTGGGCCCTAACTTTTCCTTTTAGTAATACATATATCTTCCGTGTATACAGCAGCAGTACGGCCATACAGTGTACTGCACTTTGTCTTTGTTTTAACGATATATTTCAAACTATTTCAAAGAGTTTTAAAGCTTGCAATTAAAATGTTTAATGTCACTTATTAAAAAAGGACGATTCGGACATTTTTTTGTTTTTATAACTAAGCATTTTAAAGGCATAAATGTATTTAAAAAAAAACAAAATAAATCGTCTTCAATTTAAATTTGAATCAAGGAAAAATTGGTTGAGAATAGAAATCGATTCTGAAATATCTAGATTCGTCCATCACAAGAAAGAGTTGCTCAAACTGGCTTTGAAGTGACGCCAATTGAGCTATTTATAGATGTCGTTAGGTGGCTTGCGAGTTCAGAATGAGGCCGTCGCGTGCAGTAAAAAAAAAAAAAAAGCCAACGGGAAATTCCGATGATCATCTCTAGTTCTCCGAGCAAATTTTTAAACATTCATGTTTGCTGATAAGAAAATAGTGCACACTTTTGTTGAAACTTTAGAATAACAGCGTACTATATATCCAGCTAAAAGAAATCGATTGTTTTTTTTTTTTAAATTTTCACATGCAGACAGCATTAGATGATCGCAATATAGCTATCTTTTTGATCATCTAGGCTAATTACTCGACGGTAGATTTGATCGCTTGGCTAAAATTTGGGCCTTCAAAAATAAAAGATTTCTGATCTGATTTCTGGTTACTGATTGCTTGATAATTTTAATTGCATAAGATTTTTAATTGGGTTGTTTAATAAGAGGAGAGTATGTCTTCCTTACTGTCATTACGAAATATTATATGAAATGAACAATTAGGTTTACTTATGGGACAATGTTTTGATATTATACAAATGCTACTGATTTGGAATTTTATTTGTTCTAATATCAAAATAATGACACTGTGTTCTATAGTTTATAGCAAACCGTTCTGGTCAAAAAAAAATAATTATTTTGTTTTAAAGCCGATTTATTCAGGACTGATTGTTCGCAATTTAACGAAACCAAAAATCACAATATATTTTAGCAAACTTATATCACTAGAAAAAATATAACCTTGACGTCAGCGTTATAATCTCCCCTTTGTCCCATTTGTGTATTTTTCATCCTCGTCGTCTGCTTCTCTAGAGCTAGAGTTAATCCCCCTTGTTATGTCTCGCTTCAATCCCCCGGTGTACAATTTGCTATTAGTATTCACCATTTGTCGCCCATGTAAGTAGATCCTTTCTCTACATACCATAAACCTACTAATGCCCCTCCCCCCTCACCCAATTGCTTGCTCTCACTTTGTCCCTCCTGCTTCCACCCCGACCCCTACCGGGCCCAACCTTTCCACCCCCCCCCTTTCTATCCCCGTAGACTCCCATACCAGAACCAAGTGCGCCAGTTATAATTGATTAATAAATGATGCCCTGTGTCCCGGCTTAGGACAGGCACCCGTGCCGCACGACTTCCTCCTCCCCGCTTCTCTACGGGAATGTTTATAGATTTCTTCGCGCTCCAGCCATAAAAGAGTTCCAGAACCTATCACTGCTACACGCAAGAACTAAAAATAGTACACCCATAGCAATTATTAGGAGTGTAGTGGCTTCCATACTAGGAGCCGAGGGTTCGAATCCCGGTGAAGACTGGGATTCAAACTTCAGGATTCTAATGACGCCCTTGTGTCCATACTGACATTGGTACCTGACATTAGTTAGGAAAAACAAAAGTTTGTCGCTGTGCAGGCCACGTGACACAATCGTGTAACCCCTGGGCCATAGAAACAGGGGTGCTTTTACATCATTAGCCCCCCCCCCCCCCCCATGGATTGAAATGGATTTACCATACCCCTTAAATAAATAATAAAGTTTCGTATGTAGTGTTACTAAGGTCACCGACCAGGGCGGAAGACTCCGACGCTGGACTACAACGGCCACATGTTCACGCCAAGGCGAACCACCTAATTGGAGGTAATCGGCTGTGGTCAGGCATGGAGAGGGATGGGCGCAGCCATGAAAATATCAAGCCCTCTTTACACCAGCGGGCCAACAGACTAACGGATAGGTGATTTTGACGTCTGCCAAAAAGGAAGTAGTCGTGTTTTTGCGTTAATTAGGCATTGACTTTCGCTCTGTTGTTTACTTGAAGTCAATATTATACTCCAGTTCGAAATGAGTCCATCATATTATGACATACTCGTTCATAAACAGTTGATAGGTTTCACATCATATTTTGACGACATCCGTCTCGAACAGGTGTTCGTATATTCAAGGATGCTCAAAAAAACCCAGAACTCCTCATATTTTTTTTACGCATTTTTTAATAACATTTTTGTTGTTCCATTGTCGTAAAATGAAAGTTTAATAGTTCCCTTATGTTCGAAAGAACCCAGAACTCCTCATATTTTTTTTACGCATTTTTTAATAACATTTTTGTTGTTCCATTGTCGTAAAATGAAAGTTTAATAGTTCCCTTATGTTCGAAAGAACCCAGAACTCCTCATAATTTTTTTTTACGCTTTTCATAATAGCATTTTAGTTGCTCCATTGTCGTAAAAGGAAAGTTTCAAGGTTCCCGTATGTTGAAGAGATGTGAAGAGCTAAGCAATGTGATTCTGCTGTGATAATTAGTGACGGATGGTATGATATAGCTTTTAAAAATAGACATATTATCAACACGACCTATTCTGTACGTGGGAAATACTAAAAATGTAGCTATTTATAGTATGCCATCATCCCTAATGGTATGGGACAGTTTGTTTATTTCTGAATCTTCAGGACTTCATTCTACTGCTAAATCTATATCTATTCTAATACATTGAAATTGAAATGGTTTTAACGTTTCTGAATTGACAACTGTAGTAGAGTTGTTCGAAAAGAAATACGCCAGAGTTCCGAGACACTATGTGGAGTATAAAGAACAAAACAAGCAAAATGTAAAATAAAAATACTTATAAAACAATATCAAAGTTTATGTTGAGTGAAGGTAGGCCACCGCTTAATTACTTCCATATCTCTCAATATTGCAAGTTTATCTCCCATTTTTCTATGCAAGACAAAATTAATTGCTTACCACTAATTGATTAAGTAATTTAAAAAAAAAAATTGATTTATGTGTTGACATCGAAAGAAGGAAATTTTGTGCATAATATCTAATTGATCCTAATGTGAGGAGAATGAGAAAAAAAGTGTAAAATAATCCACCCAGACAGACAGATGACGGAGTGAGTGAATTTTAGCTTTATTTTAAAAAAAAGTAACCAACAAAGAACTTTCTCTTCTAAGAAATATCCATATGGATTATGGATGATTTTACCACTATTTACCAGTAACTTATAATTTGAAATAAAATTATAATATATTTCTTTAGTTTAACAATTACTTAGCATGTTCCGAAAGCGTGAGTTGTTTTTAAAAATGTTTTTATGCCAAAAAATATATACCATTTTTAATGTAAGGTTATGAAACACAATTCACTTTAATCCACATACTATTTTTTATCCGTGCAATGCTGTAAAGCCTCTAAAAGTTGTATGTGTACGTGTTCGTACACACACCCACAAACTAATGCATGTAAAAGGTTCATTCCAATGGACTCGAATTCAGCTCAGTTGCACCAAGAATTACGTTGTGATTCTACTCGGGCTACTGTGGTAGGTGAACATTGTAGGACAATTTTTAAATGTTTACTTTTGGTGATTGTTTAGAGGCGAAAATAGGATCAACTGTTAATGTTTGTGGAAATATTTGTTCCAAGATGGGATGTTGAAAAAAATTAAAAGTTCCTTACAAAAAGCTTTTAGTTTCTCATTTGTAAATCTATCCATCCATCCATCCATCCATCCATCGATCCATCCATCTATCCATCTATATATATCCACATTTATTATTATTAATATATCCTATAGTCTTAAAGGGAAACTCCGATGGTTTTTCAAATTTGAGTTATTGACATATTTAAATTCTAAGTAAAAAGTTGTAATAGTACACATTTTACCATTTTTTATTTAAATGCTTAGAAACATTGCTATTTAATAAATTAGACAGTAAATTCTTGACATCTCCAAAAAAAAAATGGGGTTCTTTAATAATTTGTTTTTAGGTTAGGCATACGTCACTTCCCTCAACAATACTGAAAGGGAAACTAGAAGTGACCAATCGTATCGCTTCATTCTTACAGTAGCTGTTAGGCTTAGTGACGGCCTAGTCAAGCGCTATGGTACAGTTATATATAGATAGATTTAAAAGCATTAGGACAACCAACTCGAGAAAAAAAGTACATTTTCATCTAAGCCCCGCCCTATCCCAAGAAGTAAATAGATCGCAGGTCTGACTGATTCGACCACTAACTGGTCAGTGTAAGGCTAGTCTAGACTACGTGTAGTCAGTCATGACAAAACAACCAAGCGATAGTGTTTGTTGTGTGTTGAGTGGTCAGGCGAGAAGATACACACTGCCGTGGTTAGTCAAGCATGTAAATCTCCTTTAACACGCATTTTTGTTTCTTTGCTTACAAGATCTAGATCTAAATGCATAGACGAAGATATATTTCTTTTACGAGAATGTTAACATTACTGTAATGGTTTTCCGTTATATGGTAAATCGATATATTAAATTAATCGGCATGCGTAACGTAATATAGAAACCCGTGAAAGTCTGACCGTTTTGGATGCGCAGGAAAATTATGTCAGAAAAATATCAATTACTAAGTTATTATTGCAAATAAAAACAATATAATAATATATTCATTATCTGTAAATCAAAACACATATTATATCAAGAATTATCAAAACCATCAGAGTTTACGTTTAAGCGAGCAGTACCAGGTGACCGAGCCTCGCTCGGATGAATAATTTGTTAAGGAAGGATATTTACCCGAAGTCATTTTGGGAATATTTTTGTAATTACGAAAAGTCCTCATACAATCTAGACCAGTGGTCTTCAACCTTTTTTGGCCTACCGCCCCCTTTTCGTATTTTTTCTAGTCAAAAATTCGCCAGCGCCCCCCCCCCCTCCTCTAAGAAAAACACTTACAAAGAATCGTGAGAAGGCAAATATGAACAAAATGCCATTTTTTAAATTAAATTTTATGCAGAAAATAACATTTATCCCGCATGGGAGACGAATGCATGTCAAAGGCGATCTTCTTTGGCGAGCTTAGAGGAGGAAGGCGTTACAGAGGTACCCCCCCCCCCCGTAAGCGCTATAAAGATTCACTCAGGCTTCATTTCGCCCTCACTGGCAAAGAGGAAAGTACCTGGCTGCATTCTCTGGCAGCAGATGGCCTCTGAGATTGTCAGTTGGGGAGCGCTCACAAAAGCTGCGGGACAAACATTTGAGACTCAAAGAAAAACTTTATTGAAGACAGGCGCAAAAGACGAAAACTTAAATGGACAGCCAGCAGACAACGGCTTTGTCTGCTCGATTTCGGGAAAATATGCAGGTCGCAACAGGGTTTGCGTAGATGACTTTCTTTCAATCCACTTTTAAATTATTGAGTATTAGGGCCTACTGTTTTTAGGTTATAATTGTAAATTTGAAATTTATTACAAAATGAAATTTAGCTAATGGGAACCCTCTGCCTCCTGCAGTCTGACAATATTAGAATTTTCAAACTTTACATAAGTCAAAGCAAGTCGAAGGTCTCCTCTAGTGGCTACATCCACTCTTTTTCTTTGCTTATTTATTAAGTTTGTTAAGCACTAAATCTAGGTTAACCATGTATGTTGATGGAAAAGCTAAAACATAATTCGTTTTTCGACCAAAGTTTTGGAATTTTACTCAAACATTCAAATGCAGCCACATCTCTGTTGTGCCTCCAATGTTAACATTCATTTTACTGAAGACATAATTTTGTAAATCTATTTTTAAGTGCAACTCAATTTAAACATCAGAAATAGATGGGTCTTTTTTTTATTGGTCATTTATATATATATTTTTATATTAGAAGCGAAACGTAATTTCTTTATAGAGCATTGTTATGTGAATTGCAGATATGGTGGGGTCTTTAGGCAGTCATTCATTTGTCAACAAACAAGTTACGTGAGATTGTAAAACTCTTTAAAATAGATTTAATATCTCGATAAAAGAAAAAATGATATAATCAATGAAAATCCATTTCTTTCCTAGAAGTCGGAGGTTGGTTTCAATAATTTATATTAGATACCTACCATTTTAACAAATGTTTTTTAGCCTGCTTTAAGTCATCGCCAACCGTTGAATCTTGCTGTTTCTCAAAAAAAAAAAATTGTATTTAAGAGCTTAACAAAACGAGCAATAACAAACCCCTTTCGAAATCCAGCAAACACTTCAGTTTACAACAAGCAGTAGCGGCCTTAGGAGGGTGGCACTTGGGGCAACCGCTCCATGCCCTACGTCTGAGGGGGACCACGCGAAAGGATATTCTCTTGTCACCGTCAGGTTCGAAAACTAGACCAGTTCTCATAAACTACTACTTGTTGCTCAACATTACTGGGCATTTATATGATACTAATTACCTTTTAAGCTCTTAACATGACATTTTTGGTTTCGAAATACTGTTCAGTTTCGAATAATATAAGACACTAGTCAACCGGCGGCATAGCATACGCCGCTATTTTTCAGGGCCGGTCTTAGGCCACTGCAACCTATGTGACCGAAGGATCCACACTTTCATGGAACCCGCGCATATTAGTAAGACAAAAATTCTCAACTCATTGGCCACATCGGGAAAACTAGAACTTTTGGCTAGAATGTTTTATGAATGAAATTTTTTCCATGACGTCAAAGGGAAAAAAACTTAACACCGCTTACTTCACTAGGCTATTTGTATGATTAGTTATTGTGTTTTAATGGCTTTATAAATTGTTTTCACTTTAATTGCGTAGACCCGTAGGTAGCTTTTACTTTGTTATTATTTTGCTGATGAATTACTGCAATGTGGTCAAGCTTCGAAGTCTACTGTCCCATACTAAAAACATAGGAAATGGTCATAACACAGCTTATCTATGCCTTATCTTACTCGTTCACACTGAACATGATAACCAGGGCCGGCCCTAACATTTGCTGGGTCCTATGTGAAATGCATTGTGCGCGGCCCAATTAGAGTAGGGATAAGGATAATAAGTGAAAATTAGGATTTTATATAAGAAAATAAATTCGTCTTTGCATTTCATTTTTATTAAACGAAAGCTGATGATGTCTTTTTTTTTATCACGCGTAGGATTGGCATGTACCTTATTGATTGACACCCCAAAATAACAATTTTGTCTATTTTAATTACATTTTTATGAGTTTCAGGAGATTTCCAGGAGCTCCTTGAAAATAGGGATACCACGCCAACCCTATTATAAGTTATAATGGTTTAATTCAATAATTGACACCTAGAAATAGCGCGGGGCTTATGAAAGTTCGAGGCCCAATGCGGCCGCATGGGTTGCAGTGGCCTAAGACCGGCCCTGATGATATCCATCTGGCGGTCAACGAATTTTCATTACGCTGCCGCCTCTTTTGGTTTAACTATAGACCTCGGTAAAAGTCATGTCCCAGAAGTCACACAATAAAATCTACTTAGCAGCCTAGTTAATGCCCCTTGCTTCAGTAGTGGTCCCTAGCATAAATATAAAGGATAAATTATACAATTTAGCTAAACCTTAGAGGCCCAACTGGTCTGAAATTATGGGGTATCTGGAGGTGTATGGGGTATCTAGGAGTGGTAGGACCTCTAGTGGACAGGCAGTCGTACCCTCTTTTTGAGGGTAGCTTGGATCACTCTTGGTCCCCACTCGGTACCCAACTCTCACCTGTGGCTCCCAGAAGCTGTAGCATGCGCAGCTGCCACACCCCGGAAACGGCTTTGACTGGCCGGCTAAACCAGGTAGAGGGTATCTGACGTGCCCATGGCACTCAGTACACTGAGGTTCTGTCAAACCTAGTATGTGAAGTCTGGACTTGGCGGCCTGTGCGTAACGTCACAAAACTAGACTAATCGGACAGAATGGCAAGTACCAGCACAGTGCTGTGGAGTACTCAAGAGCAGGACAAGACACACAGAAAGTCTCTGGTCATCCACTGCACCCAAACTTGTCCCCGGACGTCTTGATTCAAATATACTAGTAGTCCATATGTCTTTGCAAATACTAAAGCTTTTTTTTCTTTTGTCACACTAAAAATATTTTGTTGAAACGGATAATAATACAAGATTACACCTTTTATAGAGTTAAGCAAAATAAGTAGGCCACGGTCAGGTCTGTATAGCCTCATGAAATGCTATACAGTTTCCTAATCTTTCTACTCGAAAACTATGCCCCATTATTATAATTGTACGACAGCTGATCCACGCATATAACACTCGTTGAGTCACCCTTCACGTTACCCAAATTCTACTGAGACATTGCAGTAGGGAATCAATTACGTCATAAGTGGGACGTTTCAGTAGCTTCCGTCCCAGAGTTCCAGAGGCGCCAATACCAAGAACGCCGAGTCCCGTCACCAGAACTTAAG
Organism: Biomphalaria glabrata; assembly: GCF_947242115.1. NCBI lineage: Eukaryota > Metazoa > Mollusca > Gastropoda > Planorbidae > Biomphalaria > Biomphalaria glabrata. Next base: position 46,372,167 of record NC_074716.1, on the reverse strand, counting down.
AGAAACTTAAGAGAAGTGGCAAGTGAAACCTGTGTACATTGTGGTGTTCTGGATAGTTCCATTCATTCTCGAGATACTGCAATCTGTTTTTCTCTCCCCCCCTCCCCACAGCTTAGTGGACGTATCCCCAGTGTTGGATTTTATTTTTATATGGATTTGTTTTTTAAACTGTAGCTTGGAATTTAAAATCAAGGTAAGTTTTTCTGTGTTTTTTTTTTTAATGTATAAAGTACTCGATTTAAACTTTGGTACGTTTTCGTGATGATCGCTTTTTTAAAACTTGTTTGTAAACATTACTTTGTAAACATTACTTTGTAAACATTACTTTGTAAACATGACTTTGTAAACATTACTTTGTAAACATTACTTTGTAAACATTACTTTCTAAACATTACTTTGTAAACATTACTTTGTAAACATTACTTTGTAAACATTACTTTCTAAACATTACTTTCTAAACATTACTTTCTAAACATTACTTTGTAAACAATGTGGATTCAAAGCCTTTTTTGGTAAGAGATTTACACGTTTGGAGGTTCATAAATAATCGAAACGAGCTGATTTCTTTTATAATCTATAACGATAGAAATTAGAATGACATGAACTATTTTTTTTTTTTTTTACCATATTTCTCACGTTTATACATTTATCCTTGGAGTTTCATGATCATCCAGCATTTAGAATAAGATATTTATCATGTATTAAAGAATTAGCATTTTTAAACGCATATATTTAGGCTTGTGACTTTACTTATCTCGAAGAATAAAAACTTTAAACTTTTAACTTACATATTTTACAAATGTTTACTATTTAGTTGGTAACAATACTTTGCATTTTCGTTTTATTCAAAACGTTTCATCTTTTCATTTTCTTACGTTTTTTTAGGTTTCATTACCACATTTCTTCATATCGCATTCTCTTATTTATTTATTTGTTCAATTCTTTAAGAACATTATTCAAATCTTTAAAAAAATATAAACAAATGGTAGAAGGACAGTATATCTACTTCATCATGAAAATTTCGTCTAACATTACCATTCTATGACATTTTCTTTGACTGACTGACTAAAAGCTCTTTATTGGGTAATTTGTCTAAGTGGAGTCATTCAATATATTTGTAGCAATCTTTATATTGTCTTCTTATCTGAACCAGTTCATGTACGTATTATTAACCATAATGACTTCAGAATGACAATTTGATGAACTAATCAGCGCATCCCACAAATTGAGAGATCTAAATTAGCAGCGAAACAAACTCAAAATGATCTACAGCGTTAACATCGATGACGTTAAATGTTGAAATGATGAAAGAACAACTAATTGAAAGAATTTATTTTACAAAATTAATTCCTCCTTTCTGAATCTGATAGTAGGTCTCCATCTCATTCTATTTATTTATTGCGATACTTTATTATTACAGTTAGCTACCATAATCAAGTTTAACTCTTTACTGAATATATATTTAAAAAAAAACAACAACAATATACACCCTACGAATTAAAGCGCAAACGCCATGTTAAGAAAACAACAAAACATGTAAGCCAAATTAAAAAAAAAATTTATATTCAAACAATAAAAGGGTCAAATCACAGTTTTTACCGTATGGCCAGTTAGGTAAGTATTTTTTTAACTGTCAAATTTCTAGGAAAATTGTGGAAGCCGTTTTCGGAATGCCAATCCACCCAGCTTTCAGTCAATTTCAACTTTTTGATTCTTATAGTGTTCGCAAGTGGGAGGAATTCTAGAAATGCATTTGAAAATATTATTGTTATTTAATTATTATTGTTATCAAACCACTGTTAGTTCAACGACCATGTGTGTTTCCAACTGCTAGGCTACTTTTTTTAAAATTCGTCCATCGCTATCGATGAAAGCTAATTATCTCATCCTTTGACTTGGCCCTTAGTTTTTCTCCGTATGTGGCTGGTGAGACCTCCATATCACCATGCTGGGATGGCATGTGGTTGGTGAAACCCCTCTATCAGCATGCTGGGATGGCATGCGGTTGGTGAAACCCCTCTATCAGCATGCTGGGATGGCATGTGGTTGGTGAAACCCTTCTATCTGCTTGCTGGGACGGCATGTGGTTGGTGAAACCCCTCTATCTGCTTGCTGGGATGGCATGTGGTTGGTGAAACCCCTCTATCTGCATGCTGGGATGGCATGTGGTTGGTGAAACCCCTCTATCAGCATGCTGGGATGGCATGTGGTTGGTGAAACCCTTCTATCTGCTTGCTGGTATGGCATGTGGTTGGTGAAACCCCTATATCTGCTTGCTGGTATGGCATGTGGTTGGTGAAACCCTTCTATCTGCTTGCTGGGAATGGCATGTGGTTGGTGAAACCCCTCTATCTGCTTGCTGGGATGGCATGTGGTTGGTTTTCTGTTTAGGTGAATTTTATATGAGCCTCGTAAACGTCCAGGCTTATCGTTAGCATCAAACACATGAACATTGATTAGCGAGATTGGTATGTATGAACATTGATTAGCGAGATTGGTATGTATGAACATTGATTAGCGAGATTGGTATGTATGAACATTGATTAGCGAGATTGGTATGTATGAGCATTGATTAGCGAGATTGGTATGTATGAACATTGATTAGCGAGATTGGTATGTATGAACATTGATTAGCGAGATTGGTATGTATGAACATTGATTAGCGAGATTGGTATGTATGAGCATTGATTAGCGAGATTGGTATGTATGAACATTGATTAGCGAGATTGGTATGTATGAACATTGATTAGCGAGATTGGTATGTATGAACATTGATTAGCGAGATTGGTATGTATGAACATTGATTAGCGAGATTGGTATGTGTGAGCATTGATTAGCGAGATTGGTATGTGTGAACATTGATTAGCGAGATTGGTATGTATGAACATTGATTAGCGAGATTGGTATGTATGAACATTGATTAGCGAGATTGGTATGTATGAACATTGATTAGCGAGATTGGTATGTATGAACATTGATTAGCGAGATTGGTATGTATGAGCATTGATTAGCGAGATTGGTATGTATGAACATTGATTAGCGAGATTGGTATGTATGAACATTGATTAGCGAGATTGGTATGTATGAACATTGATTAGCGAGATTGGTATGTATGAGCATTGATTAGCGAGATTGGTATGTATGAACATTGATTAGCGAGATTGGTATGTATGAACATTGATTAGCGAGATTGGTATGTATGAACATTGATTAGCGAGATTGGTATGTATGAACATTTATTAGCGAGATTGGTATGTGTGAGCATTGATTAGCGAGATTGGTATGTGTGAACATTGATTAGCGAGATTGGTATGTATGAACATTGATTAGCGAGATTGGTATGTATGAACATTGATTAGCGAGATTGGTATGTATGAACATTGATTAGCGAGATTGGTATGTATGAACATTGATTAGCGAGATTGGTATGTATGAAAATCTTGCCACATCTTTTTCGAAAGTAAGATGCGAAACTTGTTTGACATGTTTCGGATGTTCCTTCAGAGTTGAAGATAATCTACATCCTAGTTCTAAACTCCCACTGGAAGACTGGCGATGGCAGCGAATCCAGGACCTTCTAGACAGTCCACTGCGCATACCACACGACCTGAGTACATTTCATTCTTAGGCTTTCTCATCATGATAATTGTCGAAATAATGGACCTCATTCAGCAATCGTAAACAAACAACATTTAGCCACGTGATAATATTGATAAAACAACGGAAAAAAACTGTCACGTGATAGCCATTGTGTATTACGTATTTGTCTAGAAGAGATAGAGAATCACGTGGCTAAATATTGTTTGTTTACGATTGGTGAATGAGGTAAATTATAACCATACTTACCTACTCTTTCCCTACACCAAACTCTCACTACCTCCTATCCTAATCTAAAAGGATCCGCCTCTGACCAGAACGTCGGTATTAATAATCGTTGGCTAGATGTCAATAGATATGTGTGTATGTGTAATAATTGTGTATGATTATACTTATATTTATTTGTGTATGTGTATGTAGGCTCGCCAACGTACATTCAGAACAAACAATTAACTAGTCTCCGTGAAAGCAATATGCTTTGGGGAGTTTAACATTTAGAGGTAATAAGTAACTTGGCTGCCTAAGAAAAGGTAAGGTCCAGGGTTTGAATCCTGCTCTCCGTCATCCCCTGTCGTCCTGCGGGAGGGTTTGGCTAGGATGTAACTATATTCAGAATCTCAAAGAACTTTCGAAACTTGTAATACATGTTAAGGTTTGGCACTTAGGCAACTTGATTTGTGTTTAAATGCCCCCAAAAAGTAATACATTTCAAAACAAAGCTGAAGTTTATCTGTCATTAGATGTGTAGTTGACATCCAGATGTGAAGTTGTCATCAGATATGTAGTTGTCATCAGATGTGTATCTGACTTCAAATGTGAATTGGTTATCAAATGTGTAACTGTCATCATATGTGTAGTTGTCACCGGATGTGTAGTTGTCATCAGATGTGTTGTTTTCATTAGATGTGTAGTTGTCATCAGATGTGTAGTTGTCATCAGATGTGTATCTGACATCAAATATGAATTGGTTATCAAATGTGCTGTTGTCATCATATGTGTAGTTGTCACCGGATGTGTAGTTGTCATCAGATGTGTTGTTGTCATCAGATGTGTATCTGACATCAAATTTGAATTGGTTATCAAATGTGCAACTGTCATCATATGTGTAGTTGTCACCGGACGTGTAATTGTCATCAGATTTGTTGTTGTCATCAGATGTGTAGTTGTCATCAGATGTGAATCTCACATCAAATGTGAATTGGTTATCAAATGTGTAACTGTCATCATATGTGTATCTGCCATCAAATGTGAATCTGTCATCAGATTTAAAACAGACATGTATCTGTCATTGGCCATCAGAAAAAATCTGACACTCTTTTGAATGATAACACCATTAAAAAAACACAATACACACATGAAGAAAACTAAAGAACCTGGAAAGGTCTGACATCAAAATAAATTAATTCTGAGATAAATGTTTGCAGAATAAAAATATCGATAAGCCGAATCTTAGCATGAATTCAACTTGACTTGGTAAGGGCCAGTCAACGCCTCCAAAAGTACACTCTTTTTGGGCGTTAGGGCTAAACAAATTTCCACATCACGGAATCTGCATGACTGACCCATTTTTCCTCAGCAACATCAATAATGATAAAACTTAATCACGCACGAAAAGTTGAAAAGATGGTCTGTTTGGAAAATAAATAAATAATATCAAAGACGAACAAATTGGTTTTCTCTCTGTCTCTCTCTCTCTCTTGTCTCTTTCTGTCTGTCTGTCTGTCTCTCTCTCTCTGTCTGTCTCTGTCTCTTGTCTCTTTCTGTCTGTCTGTCTGTCTCTCTGTCTGTCTCTCTCTCTCTCTCTCTCTCTCTATATATATATATATATATATATATATATATTTGATATTTACTCTACCAGGATTAGCCTTGTGACCTTGGACACTGAAAAGTGTTTTAATGTGAGTGAGAAACTGTGTCAACTGCTCACGCTGAATGCTATGTTTCGTGGGTCATTAATGGCTCACACGGAAAAGCAATTCGAAGTAATTTCAGAACAAACCCACAACTTGCTTTTAGACGTGCTGCGCCAACAAAAGGGGCAAAACAAAAGTATGACCATGTCAAGTAAACACGAGACTTTACATCTTTCCTCACTCCAAACAGACAGTTCAGAAACATTTGAAACATAGGCAGTGGAGTTTTTGTTTTGTTTTACAAAACAAATCATAATGCCTTGAAAATATGTCTCTGTTAACTTCAGTCCAATCTGCTATTTAATAAATGTTAATTAAAGTTTTATCCTAAACATGAGGATTACATGACAAGAAACGAGGAAGAATGATGACAATGAATGAACAACAACGACTAAAACCACAAAGAACTGGCACCCAGAATCAAACTCCTTTAACTATTGCACACACTTTGAGATCCATTGAGGTCTAAATAGAGGGAATCACATTTCTTTGACACTAGTAGAAAATGATAACAAACAAAACTTCTTAATACAAATTAAATTACGATCAAGTAAAACAACTTCTTTATATATCAAATAAGAAAAAGACGATTGCTGCCGCGGCTTTTATTATGATATTCAACTATGATTCTTTATCTCTGTGGCCTGCGTCAGTCGCTAAGCTACTATGGATCTTCGAATAGAAGTGAAATCTGGTGGAATTAGCCATGGTCGGAACACAGCAGCTCTCGCCTCTCCACTCAGCTCTTGTGTCCAAAGGAAAGGCAGGTGCCGATGTTGTTTGGGATCTGTCGCTTCGCAGGTTCTGCTTCTGTGTGGTACAGGCTTCCTAAGGATCATAGGCTCCTGTTTTTTTTTCTCAGGGTTGATTCTGGAAGCCTTTCCATGTTTGGGTATAGACGTAAGGTAGCAGAGAGTTGAATTCAGAGTTTTCTTTCTCCTGCGTGATTCAAATGAAATATGTATGGGCAAGTCACAGAGAAATGCTATCTAAATCGACCGTGAAAAACACAATGGCCGTTAACAAAAAGTAAACTACCCCATTGAGATCTATATAATAATAATAATAATCTTTATTGTCCGTATGGAAATTTGTCTTACAATTTGTGCATTACACCAAACAAAAAACAACAACATTATAACTATAAGAAACCAAAGTGTACATTCACACCAGACTCATTCATAATTTACATGTGACAAAGTTTATACCAGGTTGTTCTTATTTAATGATTTGATTGCCAGGGGAGTGTTTGTGTCTGTTTGTCTTTGCTATCGGTGTCTTGTATCTCTTTTGTGATGGTAAAATCACAAAATCCTGACACAAAGGGTGATTCTTTATTTCGAGGATCTTGTTAGCTTTTTTTATAGATGTTTGGCTCAAACAACTGCCCAAATGGGGTTTGTTTTTTGCCAATGATTTTACCAGCAGCATTTAGAATTCTAAAGGTTCTCTGTTTATATATGACCGACGGTCAACGGGGCTGCCATGTAGCTAGCACAACGGCCACCCACTTTTGCTTTCCCCAAGTAATTTCAGGTGCCCATTTAGCCACGACGTCCCCAATGGCAATTAAAGATTCTTTGAATTTGCTCTTCACTATTAAAAATGTGTGTTCGTCAGTTTTACGAATCAGAATATAACATTGCCCTCTGTGAAGCTATAAAATATTTACAATCAGTCTTGTTTATGATTTTCAGGAAAATAATAAAAAATGGTTGACATCTCAATCTCGCTTCTAATTGTTGGATCTAGGTTTGAGTCGAAATCTTATAGGAAAATCACAAGTGTGTATCCATGCGTTTATCTTATACACGCTACAGGATGCGCGGTTGCTGAGTGGAAAAGCGCAAGGGGTCCTGGATTCGAATCTCGGTGAAGACTGGGATTCCGAATTTCGGGACTTTAAATGCGTACCTGAGTCCACCCAGCTATAATGGGTACCTGATATTAGTTAAGGAAAAAAAGTAAAGGCGATTGGTCGTTGTGCTACACAAACAGATGACCCTACAGATCACAAGGCTTGAGAAAGGGAATTTTACTTTTTTGTACTCCACTCTCCCTCTCCCTCTCTATCTCTCTATTGAATGCCAGAACAGCTCCTCATCGCTGTAAAATGGCACGCGTGTTGATTGTGTATTTAATTAAACATAACCCACTTTTCTAGTCTGTGTAGTTTTGCTTTTTTTGGCATGACTTTTTTTTTTTAAATTATGTAATATAGGTTACAAAAATATTTAATACATAACATAAAACAAGACAATGTGATGAAGACATCCGAGGGCGCAGCCGTCCAGACACTATCTTCTTTATCATGTAAAAGAGATTTCGTGAACAACTGAAAGAGTTTAGCGAGTCTTCCATATTTTCGACTTTCGGTCATATAACGTGCTTTTTTTTTTTAGTTCTTATTCTTATACTCTGTGATATTTTTATGGTCTTGGCCCTTTTGTTTTATTACATACTTTGGCCGTACCACCCAACATTTTTTTTTTGTCACTTTCAATAAATCCGCCATCATTTCAATAACCCCCTGTGTATTCCAGTATATGTTACGTTTAATGGACCTCATTCACCAATCGTAAACAAACAACATTTAGTCACGTGATCATATTAATAAAACAACGAAAAACAATTGTCACGTGACTGCCATCATGAATTAAACATGAGATCGTAAATTATATAGAAGAGATAGAGCACCACGTGGCTAAATGTTGTTTGTTTGCGGTTGGTGAATGAGGTCCATTGGAACGGCCCTCTTTAAATCGCCCTCCCAAACACACTCACTTCTGATCTGTGAACTTTTCTCTCTCCCCTCCCCTTTTTGTCCCCTTCCAACCCCGCCCCTCAAAACACTGGAATTTAAGTCTCTGTTACGTCTAATTAGCCCGGCCCACTTTATAACGCTACCCCTCCCAATCCAAACATATTTGTTTGCCAGTAAATTCAATGACCAATATTACATATCCACCATCCCAGTCTATGCCTTAGAAAACAATGCATGAATATTTTTCGATCTTTCCAGCTTTTTATCGAAATATTTAAAAGTCTCTTTGACGCTAACACCATACATTAAAAAAAATTAAGTGTTAAAACTTCATCTTAGGATCGAGGTTACAACTTCCGTTTCGACTTTTATGTTTATCGAATTATTAAAATGAAATTGAAAAAAAAAAAAAAAAAAAAACAACAACACTATTTAAAAAATGTATATAAAAATTATCGCGCGACTTGAGACTTGAACCACTGACTATCAGATTATATATGTCTGATACTTGATGCTCTACCGACTGAGCTTCCTAGTTTCGTATATGTAAAGAAATGGCGTAATGAACCACTTCATGTCCTATAAGTGTTCCGCCACTGGGTCGATTTGGGGGGGGGGGAGTTAGTTTAGAATGAATATGTTACTCAGTTGGTTGGTACTTCTACTTCAAAAAAAAGAAAAGTAACTTGAGAAATACTGATTAAAAAAATACAGCAAACGTTTCTTTTTTTTTTTCTTCCTCAGAAAGTTACATTTCCCCAAGGACTTGGCCATTTCGTAGTGAAAATCCGTTTTGGGACAAGTTTAGAGTGTTTTCCCTTGAAATTGTCCGAGTTATCTGACCATATTTGTAACAGTGACAAGCGATAGGAAAAGAAAGCTAAAGATAGAGAGAGTAGAGAGAGAGAGATACAGAGAGAGAGTGTGAGAAATAAAATAGACAATACTTATAGGCTAACAAAATTAATGTAAATGATAATGCTATAACTGTTTTAATAACTGGTACAAAAAGACTGGTGAATACTTGGCTATAACAGCGTGTTAGTGGGTTTTTAAAAATAAATAACAGACACTTGTGAATAAAACCCCAAATAATTTTAAAATTAAAATCTGAATTTTAATTACAGACATTTAGATCCTATTGAACATAAGTTCTAGCTATGAATTTATGATGATCACGATTTTCAAGTTTTGAGTTCTTTCTTTTTTGGTGTCTGCTATTGAGTATCGAACTGTTTGGCTTTTCTTTGTATTCCCATCTGAGGTAAATGTCTACCACAAATGTCCAAGTATTGATGGAAACATAGCAAGGTAGGCTACTCCACAGAGGGAGTCAAACTAGATAAAAGATGTATTAACTAGACTATGAATGAAACTTAACACAGTCTTACAGTCTCGAGCTCAGCTCCGCCGTTGCCTAATCTTTGGGTTCTTTAGTTCTTCGTGCTGGTCTTAGACTCAGGTACCCCCCCTCCCCCCCCCCCCGCTATAGTCCATAGTAGGCACTTAGTTAGCGCAGCGACGCACCATAGTTGACGGACTTCGAACGCGATATCTAGTGACGTCACGGATAATGGGGTTTGCTTCGTTTATGTTAATTGCATTCAGTTGATATTATGACTTCAGGGTGATAAGGCCATCCTATTACATCCAATCTCTGGCCTTTTAAGTAGCAAAGTAAGAAACCACTGCATCTATTTCTAAATGTGCGAGCGGCGTCTTTAGATGAAACAATGCCCAAAGGCCATTCTAGTATCCTGCATATTAGAAGCACCATCATAGCTTTAGCCTCGAAGTCTATTTAAGGATAAATGGGGATTTTCTAATTACATGGAGCATTTGTTCAGCCAATTTTGCAGACGTCTGGTTCTCACAAATATGGTAACCTAGAAATGACAATCTAATTGTCATTTCTTTGAATGTTCCATTATAGGAGATAACTAAACAGTATTTAAACAAAATAAAACTAATTTGATCAACTTTTCGTCTGAGCGCTGTCACCAATGAAAGAGAAAAATGGTGCAGAATGGATGTCCTATAGTACCGGTATTTTGCCAGAACTGCATTGCTCAACGGGTCTATTATTTCATTTTGAATTGTGGGGCTTTGAGTTCCTGCCAAATGTCAATATTCATAACAATTTTCTGAGGTTTTTGTATAAATATAGTTTACTTACTTTAGAACTATGAACCAAGTTTCAACCAAATAGCATGCATTGGTTAGTGAAAGACACTATTCCATTCATTTAGTCATCTCTCTATCTTCTAGATCTAAATATAGTTTACTTACTTTAGAACTATGAACCAAGTTTCAACCAAATAGCATGCATTGATCAGTGAAAGACACTATTCCATTCATTTAGTCATCTCTCTATCTTCTAGATCTAAATATAGTTTACTTACTTTAGAACTATGAACCAAGTTTCAACCAAATAGCATGCATTGATCAGTGAAAGACACTATTCCATTCATTTAGTCATCTCTCTATCTTCTAGATCTAAATATAGTTTACTTACTTTAGAACTATAAACCAAGTTTCAACCAAATAGCATGCATTGGTCAGTGAAAGACACTATTCCATTCATTTAGTCATCTCTCTATCTTCTAGATCTTTGTTTTAAACTTTCGCCCCAAATCAGTTTCCTCATTAATTGCAATATCACAAACATATTTAATTTGAACGATTCCTATGTAACACTCGGATGTTTCTCTGGCTTGATAAATATTTAATGTTATTTTCATTTGTTTTTTGTTTAGATTTTACCCACCCCCTTTTTATTCTGTTCTAATTGCATTAATTTTTTTTTTACACACTACGGAAGACAACAAAACAATGTGATGAAGACTTCCTGGGACACAGTCGTTCTGATAGAATGTTCTACACTATTTTACAGTGTCTACTTTGTCGGATTTAATAGTAATGGAAACATAACAATCGTGCCAGTTCAGTGTCAACTAAACATTTTAGTAATAGAGTTATGATCTTACTGATATTAAAGTAACATTAAAAGGATTGTATTCCAATCATAAAGATTTATTTCACAATATTTTAAATACAAAACAAAATTAAAAACAGATTAAGCTTTAAGAAAATTGAATAATTAGCAGCTGTATCAAAATTTCAATTCTTGCTTATCAGGACAATCCCTATAGACCTAATAGTCATTGTCGTCCCCCCCCCCCCCCGTACAACACAGTACATTACAATAAGCCTGATGGAAAATGGTTCCTTGCATTAAAGCTTAAAACTTTAGTTCATGTTTTATTGCAGTTAATATAAATTTTGGTACAACATTCAGACTATTTTGAGTTTTTTAAATTCTATTTACTATAGGCTTTTAGTAAAGTGCATTAATTTTTTTCACTCAGGTGTCATCCCCAAGTTTTCATGGTGGTCCCATCTGTTCATGAGTCATGGACCCATGGGCAATGAGCCCCTTTGCGTCATTGTTGCTACGCTTCAGGCTGTGGGCCCCTAATGGCCGTGGGCCCGGGTTCATTGAACCCCTTCGCGCCATGGATGCTTCACCACTGCCCGCCGTTATAGTCCAAATCTCTGGGTTCACTAGTTTTGCTGGTCCTTGACTCAGGCGCCCTCACTGTTACAACCCCAAAGACAACTTCCTAGTGTGGCTTCAGCATCAGATCAACAATGAAAACAGAACAGTTAAGCGCCAGGACGAAGGGCGTCTCTCTCTTTTGTTCCAGGATAACAGAACCCTCAATGTCCTTCTTATCGCTTGGTTTCTCCAAAACATTGCGTCTTTGTGCAGTGTAGAATAGTGCACAAGATTATGCGCACCTTCTGTACTGTGTGGAGACGGTGTGCAGGTCAGATTTATAAAAAAAAAATATCATAAAAGAACCTAAAATCTAGCAAACAGATTTAGAATGATGAAATCAAGAGTAACCCTAATTACAAATGATGTATTCTATCAGTCCAATCTTACGTCTGTCGCTCTGATTGACTCTGAATGATGAAATCAAGAGCAACCCTAATTACAAATGATGTATTCTATCAGTCCAATCTTACGTCTGTCGCTCTGATTGACTCTTAATGATGAAATCCAGAGTAACCCTAATTACAAATTATGCATTCAATCAGTCCAATCTTACGTCTGTCGCTCTGATTGACTCTGAATGATGAAATCCAGAGTAACCCTAATTACAAATTATGCATTCAATCAGTCCAATCTTACGTCTGTCGCTCTGATTGACTCTAAATGATGAAATCAAGAGTAACCCTAATTACAAATTATGCATTCAATCAGTCCAATCTTACGTCTGTCGCTCTGATTGACGGCACCTCAGCAACAGTCACAATCCCATTGTGTTTTCTATCACTGGTTTAGACAATGTGTGATCCGTTGTGAATTGTATTGTTACTTAAAGAACACCACAACGTCTGCCATGGGTCGATTGAGATTTCATCATACGTGTGTATTACGTCATAGCATGTTTGTTTGTCAAACCAATTATCAATAAGCTAAAAATAAAAAAAAAAGCTTCAGACTTTGAGGTCAAGAAGGCAGATGAGATAAAGCTAATCTGTCGCTTTGTGGCGAAAGGTAAACGAGGGTATCATGTGGCCAGAACAACGACCAACTTTATTTCTTCAACTACTGGAATGTACTCATTAGAGTTTGGCCAAGACACATCGTTATAGAAGGCCTCAACACTGACCTGCAACGTCACAACCTGTGGGAAGTTTAGACCAATAGCTAGTTGACACGTCACAGGTCTGCTTGACAGACTTAGAGACGTCCTAAAAATCCTGAAGGTCAAGATCCCTGTCTACAGCGAGATTGCAACTCGTGACTCCTCTGTAAGGGAGCTTAACCAGTTAGCTAGACACCGAAAATGAGCTAAAGTAACAATGTGAACTTCAGGAAAATAATAAATAAAAGGAACTAACTTTAGGCTAATTAAGTGACAAAAAATTTCTGCGGTACTGTTGATGCCGGTCTTTGACTTATAGCTACAGATAGCTAGTAAACAACTAAACCAATGTAGGTGTAAACACAACTAAATATAACTTTTATTATAAAATGGACAAATTCAACTTGAGATGAAATTAAATAAATTAAATAAACTGATACATAAACAAATCTAAACTCACTACAAAACCACATCCTTACACTCTGGCATCCTGGAGTTGTCTCTCGTTTTAAGCATAGATTACCACAGAGCCGCTTGTCTTGCATCTTTCTACAAGACTCACAATTAATGCTCCCTTTCTTCATCATCACCCAGGAAACACATAAACGCACACTCCATAACAAGTAACAACACTTGATTATTCACCAACCTATCTACCTATATTTCAACCTATCATTCTGAGTCAGTCTTCACAAATGTACACTATTAGCCTTACTCATAGGCAGCTATGCTATCTCTTTTATCCATGACGTTAAATGTGCTTGGAAAGGCGAATGCGCTGTCCAAATAACAATCCACGGCCCCAATCAATAAGTCAATCAAAGCAGTTAGGCAAATATTTAGTCAGTAAGGCCCACTCTATACCTATCTACCTTTCGATTTGTTGAATGAATATGCCTTATCTATTCATTGAATAAATCGAAATAAGTAAAATACATGAATGTAAGAACGATATATTCGAACGGCTGCCTTATAAAGTAATCTACTGCCTTATAAAGTAATCTAAGTCTTCTTGTCAACTTTCAGTTAGGCCTACATCAAGGGCAGATAAATTAGAAACTACAAGTGGGGGTGAAACTGTTCAATCTGATAATGGTTATCCAGAGTAACATTATTTCGTCAAAGTTCACTCGAACTTCGACGCAATACGTCGCCGATGTGGGATGATAGCCAGTCCGTTAAGCAGGGGCGGCGTTAGCAGTGGGTGAATGTCGTATGCGAGGCCTAACCTTGACCGGAAATACCACACTAAGAGCTTTCATTTAAATTGGTATGTATGATTAACAAGTCTAGGTTTATGAGAACTGATTGCGAATAAATCCATCACACAGTGTTTCAGCCTACAACGGATAGGCGGATTGGTAAGCTACATTACAATATGTGGCAGATGTCTAGGCCGTCGCCATTGCTAGTCAAGATCCTGTGTTCTGCTTAATATTTGACAGAAACTGGCCAACCTGTGATTCAAGGACAAAGGCCGTGGGCCGTAGTTCTTCAAACTGTCTGGTGCTGATTGTTCAAGGCTCTACCATAAGCTTTAGAGTCTCACTCTCAGAGTTCACATCCGGTTCTAATGAGACAAAGATGGCACCCGTCGATCTGATGACATCACGCTGCTTGCGACATAACGCTTCCACGTCACAATTCCATAGCACACATCCTACTCCACATAGATTCGTGTCAGTGTTAAGTCTGGGATGTCGCAACCTGTCTGGTGGCCTGTCACACTGACATTGGGTCTGCTGTTCCCTGTGGACAAGTTTTTGCGAGCTCTGTGGATCTCATTATATGGCCGTGCAGTATTACCACGCAGGTTCATATTAAACGTCAGGTGATCCAAAATTATGAACAATGTATCAATTCAAGATTGTAAATTAATTACAAAGCTTATACAAAGTATAGTTGTAACAATTAGTTTGTATCAGTCATGTAATTAAATTTGTAATAGATTTAGAACAACAATAATAAATCTGTACGATTAATACTTTTTTCTCTTACCAATTGTTTTTGTTTAGCGCTATTTCAGGCTTTCAGCTGTCTCAACACGCTTTGATCAAATCACTTATCTAGACCAGTTGGGACAAACGGAAAATGGGGGTGGGCTGAGAAAGAAAGGGATTTAAGGGTGAATTTTACCGTAATTGGTTTTCAAAAGCATTTACAAAAAGAAAAGGGAACGACTGAATTCGTACTCGTGGCTCGCGCTTCATTGGGCCGACGCGCTAACCACTCTGCTAGTGAGATACTTATGACTTGAGAAGATTGTAAAGTTGTTCATTGTTTATTTCAATTTAGAGCGAAGACCCATACAGGGAACTAATTCAGTTCGTACCACCTCTTCAGTCAAGTACAATTTCTTTCCCTTGTTTCTGTGGCCTTTCGTTAACAAGGGTATCATGTGTCCAGCACAATGACGAACCTCTTTAAATTATTTCTTCTTTACCTTGGGTAGACTCAAGAGCGTCCTGAAAATCACGAAATTCGAAATCCTAGTCTTCCACGAGATTGGAACCAGAGACCCTCGTTTCGGAACTCAAGCTCTTAATCGACCAGCCACCTATCCACCAGCAAGACATTAGGTGCCCAATAATTTTGCACAAGATCAAATAAAATTTTCTAAGTTAAACTTTAAATAAAAAGTTATTTTGTTACAAAGTGAAAATTAAAAAAAAAATTTTTTTCTGTTTGAATATTATTGTTCACAAAATGTTAAGTTCAACGAGGCCAATAATGTCGGCAACCTTGTCATATTTTGTGTGTGTGTCTAAAATGGTTAGGACTTTTTACTTCTTGACGGTGTCTTGACCTACTTGTGGAGGTCACTCCAAGTCTTCAGTCTAACGTTTTGTTTCGTTGAAACCTAGCTCATTATCTTTTCCATTTCCTTTTTGTGAGCGCGAGCAATTTATCTATGATTATGAAGGAAACGCCAGGCGAACTATTAATTGAGACCTTGACCTTCCAAAACCAGAATTCTAAGTTTTAAAAAATATATAAAAAAAAAACAACAACAAAAAACAGTCTTTTCAGTCCAAGTTCTTAACCTTGCAGTCTCAGTACATTTTAAAACTAGAAGCCATTTATCTTCCACATGACATGGAATTTCCGATGTCTTTCTGACAGACCCAGCCAAGCCAAAGACCGATACAAGAGTTGCTTAAATCATCTATTAAAGATGGTGGGCGAAATGTTTCGGATCGTGGGCCAGCTGAGGTTCAAAACATGTATAATCAATATTACTCCCATGTGAATCAAAATCTGATTAAAGATGATCCTATGTCATAATAAATATAAACTGTCATCCACACAATATCATCTTTGCTCTTGACTCATCAATAGTTGTTTGGACATTTTGTTTCACTGATTCCAATATTGAAATAAAAAATCTGTGTTTAGTAAAAAAAAAAAAAAACAACTTATTGGAGATTTTCACGATAAACGAAACAATGTCAAGGTCGCTTAATTGAACTTCCCTGTTGCCTAATAACTATTCAAGACTTGATGATTTTAGCCATATCTCAATACGTATCAAATTTCTGTAGTCACGATAGTTAGTTGCCAATTTGTTTTAAATTACATTGTAATTCAAAGGCTGATAGTCTAGTGCTTCCTCAATACTGATTTTATTCAGTGCTACAAGTTGCGAGCCAGTGGCATAGCTAGGGATTTGGGGGACCGGGAGGCTTGGCCTCTTTAGGGGCCCCTGCATTTTGACATTCGACATCATGACATTAGATGATATACTATAATAAATATATAAGTCTAATGTGTGGAATATATGCACCAGGGTCACTAACTTATACAACAAATTGAATAGCAAGATAACATACAGTGGCTTTATATTTAAAGTAAAAACAAATGTTGACACTCATTTGGCCCCCCTCCTTTCCAAGAAGGGGCCTGGGGAGACTTTAAAATTTGGACCCCTCCACTTACCCTAGCTACGCCACTGGAAAGAGGTGAGATTCTGCAGAATTAAAAAGTATTACATATGTTTTAAAAAACAAAGCCTATCAACACCTCATTATTTAGTTCACCGGATACACCATAAGAGATAGCTATTTAAAGTTTTTTTTTCCGCCAGGTATGAAAATCTCCAATACATTGTGTACTTCCACATTCTCATGTGTGTAAAACTTCAGCTTGGGGTAGTCCCCCTTTCTCTTTCTCAGAGTCATAACGATTCCTAAGTTTAAAAACCTTCCTCTCTGTGCAGACGTCGTTAAGGGATGCTCCCTGATAAACATTTTGACCGGCAAATCAATGTACATGATAAGACTACATGTTTTTAATAGAAATTATATATTTCCTTATTTCTGTACATCTTTAGTCGCCCCCGAAAGGGGAAAAGCTGCTATTAGTTTTGTGTGAACTGACTGTCCGTCGTCCGTCCGTCCGTCCGTCTGTCCCGTTTAGATCGCAAAAAGTAGAAGATATATTAGAAATCCAATAACATGATATTTTAGATATTTCGAATGTCTAGTGCAACGATTACATTTTGATTTCGTTATTTTCAAAATTAATTATTCTAGAATTTATTTTTTGTTTAAATGAACGCTTCGGGGGAGGTAACTCTTTATAATAGGTCACAGACTTTCACTGATAACTCTGATGGAAACAATCACATATTCACAATACTAACAGTCATGGGAACAAGTGACACCTGGACACCGTGGCCGGTCTTAGGCCACTACAACCTATGCGGTCGCAGTGGGCCCCGCGATTTCATAGGCCCCCCGCTAATTCTAGGTGTAATTATTAGATTGCAAAATATATACGAAAACTTCTTGGAAATCTGAATTTATTCAAATCTACTGAAAACTCATAAAAATCTCCTGAAAAAAAGAAAAAATTGTCATTTGTGGGTGTCATTAATTGCGAAAAAAGCCAATCCTACGCGCGATAAAAGAAAAAAAAGGCATTGTCATCTTTCCTGTAATAAAAGGTAATAATGGGGCGAATTTTCACCTCAATCAGAAGTTCCAATACTTTATTTACTTTTATAGTCACTGGCATATAAATATGACATAGGTTGCAAGGTTCGTAAAGTAAAGTTAGTTTGTTCGCAATTTTGCACTTAGTCAAGAATGAATAAAATTCAAAGGCGAATTTATTTTCTAATACAAAATCTTAACTTTCACTTACGATCCTTATTCCCTACCAGACTAGGCCCCGCGCTATCAGTTTCACATAGGGCCCCGCAATTGTTAGGACCGGGCCTGCTGGACACTGATACTAGTGACAGTCATGCCTGCAAGTCAGACCTTTACACTGACAGATCAGGAGTCATGTATACAAGAGAGACGCGTTTTAACTCCGTAATTATTTTTCTACGTTTCGGCGATATATGGTACTTTGCTCAGTAGTATTTCACTCCCCTGTTATGATTAAGCTTCAATAGCATTGTCGATGGTCATCAGAAAATGTTTAATTTGGTCTAGAGTTAAAGGGGAATGCATGCTCTTTTGATATAACACAAAATAAAGTTTATAGAATGAAACATTAATTTAATTTAATAAGGTCAAATCAACGATGGCATCTTCAATTAGGAGAGAAAGAGTTAAGGAGCATATATGTGTGCACCGCTGGGATGGATGGATACATGCCTTTTGACAGTTTAAAAAAAAACGTATTAAAGAAATCAACACACTGCTAAGAAACTGAACTTCAACTGCAGTCCTCGACTATATAATCTCTCAATAAAATCAATAAAAAAAAGAAAGGATTTTTCCAACTGACTTAATTCTACACTGACTTGTGGCCACTAGTCATCAAAAGATCAAACCAGTTTTGGTTTTTCTTTCACAATCATGTTTGTGGAATACATTGCCCCTGTCAGTGAAAACTTTGACCTAATTACTGACCTTGAGCACAAGATTTTCATTAATGGCGTATAATCTATAAATAGCTACTTTATTGGTGCATCTGGTGTAAAAACAATAAAACAAAAAATAACAACAAAAAACTGAAACGCTGTTTCTGGTTTTTAAAAGGTAGATCCATAGACTTATATCTACTACTAGACTGGAAACCGGAAATAAATTCTTATCCGCGACTGATCGCTCGTGAACATTGTGTAGAAAGTTGGTTCAAGGCGTTGTTTTGTCAAGTAGTTCAAAGAAGTCAAGTTGTTTTTTTTTTAACCCTAATCTATGTAACATATAATTTATTTGTTTATATCTAGATCTTGTAATTGATTATCAAATATACACACAAAAAATCGCAATTTAGTGTTGCATTCAGTCTTTTGATAAAGAAGATTACGTATCTATAAGACGAGAGTACTCTTATTTTTGATGTTCATTTACTAGATCTAGATCTAAAAATTAAATTATATGTTACATAGGTTAGGGTTGAAAAAAATAGCCTTTACTTCTTTTAACTACTTTACAAAACAGCGCCTTGATCCAACTTTCTAAAAAAATTTCACGCCATTTTTTTTAGTGTTAAAAAGTCTCCATGCCCAGTCTAGATATAGTATATAAAAGTCTATGATTTCATTAAGGTGAAAGTATTAGACTTTTTGTTTACACCTTACAACTCGTTAGATACGGGAAAAAAAATTGAATAAACTAATCAAGGAGAGTTGAAAAAAAGATCAACTGCTACGCGTTGAGATAGAGTTAAAATTATAGCTCAATACTTTTTTTTTATCATTTGGCAACTAGTTGAGTTTAATTTAGTTTCCTTGAGACTGCTGAGTTTCTAGTTAAAATGTCCGATAATTTAAGATAATTTTTAATTGGTCCAATCATTTGGAATTTTGTAGACACTGATACACAGAAAAGTTTAATATTTATGGATTTGCCTTCGCCAGGGCCGGATTTAAAGGTGCGGCTAAAAATCCGGGGGGAATCCAGAATAAAGGGCCTTCACAAAAGAGATTAAAATAGATTCGAATTTCGACGGGTCAGAAACTTAATTTTTTTTTTCAAAAATTATTTTTCGCATTTTTTTAAGTGCTTGCAAAAAGTGTTGTGATTAACAATTATCTTATCTTATCTTATATAATACAGACGTTACTTCAAAAAGAAGATGACTACGTCCTACGCGTCATGCATTTAGTCATGCATATTAACCAATGACTTAAATTCTGCCAAGTCACTGGTTTTGCTGGCTAGCTCAGGCAACCCGTTCCATGTCCTAATAGCACTACAGCTTGTAGCATGCTCAGAATAAGTAAACACAGCTCCGGATTTACGAAAGTGCGTCTACCGAGCGCCTTACAAACTAAAGAATATAAAAATTTTAAAACTAAAATATACATATAGTATTAACTCCAGTGGCGGACTGAAAGAGTTAATGTGTGTGCGGCCTACTGCCACACACGACTCAGGCCAATCACACAGGTCAAGGGCCTGTCGAACAAGGGACAGTACTGTTAGTGCACGCAAGTATGACCTGTGCTGTGGTCATGTGACCGAACGCCTTTACGGTCGAGAGACAATGTGTAAAGAAAGGACAGTAGAGTCCAGGACAGCAAGCAGTAAGGACTGTGTGCTACAAAGTGAGTCCTCAAAAATGTAGCTGTACGAGCTAGAGAGACTTGTAGTGATTAGTTAGGCAGTTCTGTTGTGAAGCAAAGCATTTGAAGTTAGTGTAGCCAATTGCGTTTATTGGCTGTTGTTGATGTATTTGCCATTAAACCGTCACATTGTTTATTGAAGCTCTTGTTGTCAAGTTCTTGTGTTAGATGTGCTGTTGTGTTTAGCAGTGTTTACAGAAGGCCTGATAGAGAAGATCGTAACAATATTTAAAACTTTTTTTAAAAAAGGAAAGTGAAATTAAATTTTCAAGAGCTCCATTTCTTCCTTTTAAAATATAACATGCTTTTAGATAAAATCATTCATAAGTGGATCTTTATTAAAGCTTTCGAAAAATTGTAGGGGCCTCCACTAATTCCTGCCCCCGGGGCCTAGATACCTAAATCCTGCCCTGGCCTCCACGCATGATTCAATTTCATTTTTTTCCCTTATCAAGTTATACACGCGTGAGCTTTGATCGTGTGACTTTTTTTTTATTTTTTTTTTGCGCATGCTCGCCTGAGCGTGAATAATCGTGCCAGGTTACAGGCCTGACAGTTCGTAATTTTTTTTTTCTTTTCCACATTCCACAGTACCCCTTCCTGGCAAAACAGTTCCATCATTTGGCGTGATCTATGCCAGATTTCGTTGAGCGGGTGCGTTGACATGCATAAAATAAAATGGCCAGATAATTTGTTTTTATACCGCCAAATCAGGATAGAAGATACGTCGATAAAGGGAATGATCACATGTTAGGCAATGGAGCTCTTGCCTTCGCGTAGTTTTACAACTCATTCGCTTGGCAGGTAAATATAGGGCAGGGTTTCTCAAACTGTTGGGCTCACACCTTTGACAGTAGTTATAATCTTATGTTATATAATACAGACGTTACTTCAAAAAATATGATTACGTCCTACGCGTCATGCATTCAGTCATGCATATTAACCAATGACTTAAATTCTGCCAAATTACTGGTTTTCCTGGCTAGCTCAGGCAACTCATTCCATGCTCTAATAGCACTAGGGAAGAAGAAGTATTTGTACAAATTTGTCCTAGCATATGGGATGTGATATATGTCATTATCTTTGTGTCTTTCAGAGTATTTTATTAAATTTTGTTTTTGTATTTGAAGATTATGGTTCAGTGTTTTATGTATAATTGCTACTTTACTTTTGAGTCTTCTCTCCTGAAGTCTTTGTAAATTTAGTGATTTTACTAAAGATGTTACTCTAGTCAAATCTGAATATTCGTTTGTTATGAATCGCACTGCTCTATTTTGTGTCTGTTCCAGTATCTTAATGTTTTCTTGAGTTGAAGGGTCCCAAACAGAGCATTCATATTCTATTATTATAATTAATAATTTAATTAAGAGACGCTGTGTCTTCTTCTAAGTAAGACCTTTTTTTAGTATGTTTATATCAACCGTTTTCACGAGAGGAATGTTTAAAAAAGGTAAAAGTAAAGTTCCCCTTTCAGACCTTGTGGTCCGTAGTAGGGCAGACGATGTAAAAGTGATCTGTTTCTGTGACACATCTTTTACCAGACAGACAGAGTGAGTTTAGAGAGCTTTGTAATAAAAAAGAGATAAGTTATATTACGCAAATATAGGCGGCATTTTTTTTTATGTCTACCATTTTAACAGTAGGCATACATTTTTAATTGAAAGCGTGGTCTCCAAGGTTACAATTTTTTTTTATAGTCTGGATATACCCGGTGTTGAGACTGTGTCACAGACATAAGTCTCTATGGAGAGAGAATGGACAAGGATAATATGTGATCAATCGCGTTGTTTTTATAGATTTTTTGGAACCGGAAGTTCAAAAAGGTTTCTTATTTCTTTTAAGGTCATAACCTATATAACGACGAAGAAAATAGGCACCATAGTTTCCTGGTATACTCTTTGAAAAAAGTATTCAGTGTAAAATTAGATAGAACTGTTTATGTGTTTGAGACAAAAATAATAATTATTTTATATTTCTGACAGTTAAGAAAAGTGACTGCAGAATGTCTCTGGTAATCGTGCGATTCTACTCTTGCACAATATTCCGTTTATCACATTATCAGAAGATGTTGATCACAACATCAAAGGAGGGTGGCTATAAACACAACGTAATTGACAGCTTGAGAAACAGAGGCGTGACCCTCGTGGCGACAAAGTTTAAATCAATAGCGCCTCAAGCTTCAATCATGTCTTGGAGTTCCCCCCTCCCCCCAAAGCGGAAAACAAATGTGAAATCTGAAATGACGCAATCAATCTCCGTGCGATGACTTGAGATCTATTGCTGTCAAAAAGCCCTATTCTGAGCTTCCAATATCGTCAAGGCTATCTATAACATTCATCAATCTTGGTTAGGCTTCATTGTGTTACGTATCTCCGTGACCCCATTTTCTCGACCCCCCATCACGGACTCTACACTTCCGGTTGCCCAGACGTTGCGCAAACTAGCTGCAAGGGGGTGTTCACGTTTGAATTCTCGTTGACCTTTTTGCACTACTCGATGTATATTACAGAAAGGACGAAGTGATCAGATTGAAATCAAATAGGCGTGTCCATTCCTAATTACAAGGAATTATTTCGTCTTGTATCTTGATTGATTGGCAATTGTGAATTATTTTAAGTGTGCCGGGACTAAATGAATGCTTCCTGTTAGCGTTAAATCAATGCCAGTTGAGAATATATCAACAAGTTTATGTCCACTTTAGGCAAACACTAAATAGTTGAAAGTACATTATTAGGTCTTTGCATTTAGTCAATTTGGATATTTTTCATTTACTTCTAATTCTTTTAATTAAAACATTCAAAAAATAAAATTATCAAGCACAGGTAGTCGGTATCTGTCTGTCTGTCCGTCCGTCCGTCCGCCTATCTATCTATCTATCTACCTATCTATCTATCTATCTATCTATCTATCTATCTATCTATCTATCTATCTATCTATCTATCTATCTATCTATCTATCTATCTATCTATCTATCTATCTATCTATCTATCTATTTATCTATCTATCTATCTATCTATCTATCTAATCTATCTATCTAATCTATCTAATCTATCTATCTATCTATCTATCTATCTATCTATCTATCTATCTATCTATCTATCTATCTATCTATCTATCTATCTATCTATCTAATCTATCTAATCTATCTATCTATCTATCTATCTATCTATCTATCTATCTATCTATCTATCTATCTATCTATCTATCTATCTAATCTATCTATCTATCTATCTATCTATCTATCTATCTATCTATCTATCTATCTATCTATCTATCTATCTATCTATCTATCTATCTATCTATCTATCTATCTATCTATCTATCTATCTATCTATCTATCTAATCTATCTATCTATCTATCTATCTATCTATCTATCTATCTATCTATCTATCTATCTATCTATCTATCTATCTATCTATCTATCTATCTATCTATCCATCTATCTATCTCTGCTTTTTCCCGTTTGTGTTTTTACTGTTGTGTACAAAGGAAGCTTTCTTCTAAGTTATTTTCAATTACTATATGTCAGAGTATGACAAGACCATATGCTGTTATAAAGATGCTATAATCTGAATTCTTTTTGTATCTGGGTCTTATCACTTTAATTTGTTTAACTACTTTGACTCTTAAAACAGAGAATGTAAAAATCAATATTAGTTCTGTAGAACATTGTGTAGAGAACAGCGAACCTTCTGATTTAACATTACACACACCAGGCTAACAGACTCGAAGTCTCCCAGTGCAGTGTTTTCATTGCTAGTAATATGAATCGATCTGTTTGTTCGTATCATTCTGTGTAAAAAGTGTTCAAAGTGCTTGGCTACTTAACTGTGGGGATTGAGGTCGAATCCCGAAGTAGACTAGGATTATTTTTTTAAATTCTAGAACAGAACTGAACGCCTCAGGTCATTATAAAATCCTACTTGATACCTGTCCACATTTTTTAAAACACAAAACGAATCCGTGTTCTAAACTGTTTAAATGTCAGGGAACGTGAGTTACTCAATGTTATACTCATTTGTAAATTTTTTTTTTGCATCTAATCTTTTCAGAAATCGTTCATGATTAAGTAAAATATGAGCCACTGAAAGTTATAGTTACGTGAAAAGTTTTGTTAAATTCCAAACTGCTATATTTTAGGTTTTGAGAATTCCCATGCAGGCCTAGTTCCTGTGACGTAACGTATGGCTATGATTTCAAGTTGAAAAATAATAGTCAGTCATATATCTGCATATAACAAACAATGCAACGGATTTAGTTTTTTTTCGTTCAAAGAAGCACTTAGAAGGTTCTGGAAAAATGTCTTCTAGTTATCCGAGTTGTCTTGCTTGTTCTGTCGTGATTTGAGAATGTCATAAACAGTTAACTTGGTTACGAGAATACACGATTCTGAAATCCTAGACGCCTCGCCAACAATTACATGAGAAACAACTGGTCGATAGGGGCAAGCATTTCAGGACCAGTGCTTTGAGTTTATGGAATATAGAAAGGGTGTATCAGAATGTCGTATAGTTTGAAATTGAGCAAATATCAGTGCTTCACCAAATAGATTTGTATGTCTTGGTCCTTTTGGTCTAGTTAGTAATTCATTTTCTGTATAAATCACACTTCTTTCACCAGACACACACATACACAAAAATACTGGGGTCTCTTCTTCTGGAAAGTTATACTAGATACTCATACTGGCACAATATGTGTAGTTACAGAACAAAAAAATCAATGACATTTCTTTCAATATTTTTTTCTTTCCTCTAACAGATAGTGGATTTGTATTTCTCTAACATCTGAGTGAAATTGAAGAGGCCAACTGGATTACTGTGTCCCATTGTTTTAAGTGAGACATTGTTTGTTTTTCTGAGGAGCAATTCATCGTCGACTTGAATAGTAAGCGTGGTCTGGAGTGAAGGATATTGACATTTCTCATTAGGTATGTAGACATCTAACACTGAAGATGTTTGTTTGCATGTCTTGTTTTCGTAAGGTGTTTTTATGTCTTGTTTTCGTAAGCTGTTTTGTATAACTTAAGATGTTTTGTATAAATTAAGATTTTTGTATAACTTAAGATGTTTTGTATAACTTGTTTTCTTAAGATTTTTATAATGGTCTTATTTTCATAAGATATGTAGACATCTAACGCATAAGATGTTTTTGATTGTCTTGTTTTCGTAACATATTTTTGTATGTTTTGTTTTTTTAATATTTTTTTAAATGTCTTATTTTCATAAGATGTTTCAAAGTTTTACCTAAGGCTGCTAGTTACAGAAAAAAAGTCTGGACTAATTGGATGTTATTGATTTGTTTGTTTGCCAAACGTATGGTGTTGGCAGCAGCTAGGAAGTTAAATTGTCTAGTAAGCTATGGAGGGAATGAAAACAAAAAATTCCAACCATTTGCTGCCAACTCAGTGAAAACAGAAAAAGTGCTAAACTAAGTGATTGTGCTGGAGGATTCGGTTGATATAAATTTAAATGATGACATATTTAATATATTTTGTAATCAATTTTTTATAATACGTTTCCTTTGTTTTTTTTTAAACAAATGTTTTTAAAACTTTAGTTTTTTTATCGAAAGGAAGGTCTTTCTTTATTGGCCGTAGGCCTACATGTAGAATATATTAAATCTATTCTAGCTGTCTTAGAAATATTATTACTTGAAATTAGAATCTTTGAATTCCTGTTTGGCCACTTCTAATGATTATTCAAAACAAGCTTTGTGTTCCAATAAGAACTTTTACATAAATACATACGTTTAGCTGATTTTTTTTCAAAATGTTTTAGTGTATTATACTAACTTTATAGAGGCGACTCAACAGAATAGATGTTTATTGACATCGGGACATCACAAACACATAATGACAATGTCTGTCTTGAACAAGGCCTCTTCATCACTTTTAGACTTTGGCTGAACTTCTCTATCTTCTTATTTTTATATAATACAACTAGCCGGTCATTACCCACGGCCTGCGGGCCTTAGTTTGTGTTTACTAATCTAGTGGATTGGATTAAGATGTATGTTAAACTTAGCTAGTGATCATTTTCATGTGTCAAAGTAAAAAAACTATCTAAGCAAATTGTAGTTTAAAAAATTAGATCTAGATCTAGATCCTTTCGATCTTGTCTCATGTAAACATGGCCTAGATCGATGAAGTTATAATGCTTTCATAGAGTTGGTCAACTTTTTTTTTGAGGGTCTTAAGTTTGTTTTAGGGCTACAATACATACACTACGGTCTAAGTTAGTATTCAAGGAACATTTATGCCAAGTATTATCAAGATTGGTCAAACTGTTTCGATTTCTGTTCGGCACATACATACATACATACATACATACATACATACATACATACATACATGCATACATGCATACGCCTTACTTTCTACTTTATAATATAGATACTATAAAGTATGTGGTGATATGACGAAGTGGTAATGTGGTGATGTGACGATGTGTTAATGTGGCAATGTGGTGTTATGGTGATATAACGATGTGGTAATGTGACGATGTGGTAATGTGGTGATGTGATAATGTGGCAATGTGACGATGTGATAATATAGCTATGTGATGATGTGATGATCTGACAATGTAGCGTTGCAACGATGTGGCTATGTGGAGATGGGGTGATGTGGCAATGTGACGAAATGAAAATGTGCTGATGTGGTGATATGACAATGTGGCAATGTGACGATGTAATAATGTGACGATGTGGGGCGTGACGATACTTTATAAGGTCGCCCCGGACCGAAACTTATTGGGTCACCACAGTTTGAGGTCATGCTAACTTATTTGATCTAAATTTGTAAACTCCATGGCTGAAGTGTTTATTTGTAATTAGACATTGTCTAATTGGTTTTTAGATTGATTGATCAAAGTTTGAAATCTGTAATCTGTTTTGAACTTAACAATGACAGGAGCCAAGGCTACGTACGGCGATGTCAGACCTCCAGCAACACCCAAGGTCGTTGCCTAATCTTGTGGTACACGCTCTGGACTGTCGTTTCTGTGATCTCGATTGTCCCAGGTTCAAACCCTGCCCTCTGCCATCCCCCGTCGTGTGCGAGGTTTTGGCTAGCATGTTTATTATATTCAAATCTCATGGAACATCCGAAACATGTCAAATATTTAACAAACCTCTAGCTCCCGCTTCACCTTTCACTGCAATCTTCGCAACAACCACCCGCAACGCCGATATTATATATTCAAAGCTGCATACCCACCCACCAACACATACACGCACAAACCAAGCATACACACTATTAACGACCCACGAAAATCTCTCCACTAGCTACCATAAAATCAAATATGTCCATCGACTTTATAATCTTTTTTCCCGCCAACGGTTTCTATGGTAACAGAAAAAAGAAACAATAGCATAACCAATTAATTGAGTCGAATGATTAAAATCTGGTCTTGTTGAATTCATGTCTGTGTCCGGAATATGTTTGCGTACTTTTATATTAAAGTTTGTACCGAGAAAAGATTCATTCAAAAACAGCACGCATATTAGAGATGTTCATAATAAACTAAACAATCTAATACATTTAGAGAGGCACCTCAACGATATAGAATATAGATGTTTATTTACAAGGGGACATCACCAATACACAGAACAACGTCTGCATTGAGCGCAGCCTCTTTATCAGTTTTAGACTTGGGCGGAAACGTCGTACACTTCTTCCCAATGTCAACATCCTTCTCAGTCTAGTCTCTATCAGTGCGCACCTTCTGCACTAGCTTGGATAGCGGCGTGCATGGCGGGGGTTGTAAAAATATATTATATTAAGGACGCTAAACTAAATAAAAGGCAAATAGATTACTGTTAGCAACTAAATGCGAAAAGAATTGAGCTATAATTTTAACAATATTTCAATACATTTCAGTTGATCTCCATCAAACATCTTTTATTACAGTAGATGCTCATTCGTTTAAAAAAAAATGCGTTACGTGTACAAGTCATAGTTGGAGATCTTCATTCATGGCTGCAAATCTATATATAGCACTATTTTTGGTGTATCCGGTGTACAGATAAAAGAAGCGTTTAGAGGTTATGTTTTTCTTAAGGTTAAATTATCATTTTTTTGCGCACTTTTTAGCACTGCAGAATCAACTTATAGAAGCTCTTTTCGTTTGTAGCTTTGATTTAGTTGGCAGCGTGGAAGTGGAATTTAGCGTCCTTGACATTGTTTAGTTTACCGTGACATTGTCCGATACGGAAAACCAACTCCTAGATACCCCTCCCCCCCCCCCCCCCACTGGTCCACAAATCAGATTGGACCAAAAGCGCTCTGAGCAAGCTATAAGCATGAAAGTAGCGCTATATAAAAGCTATAATAATAATACGTCCAAGAGCTTCAGAAATCATACAACACGAACAGAGATAGGACTATATGTTATGTATATAGGGTCTATATGCAACCTATATGCAGGGCCGGTCCTACAGATTGCGGGGCCCTATGCAAAACGAATTGCGCGGGGCCTATTCTGGGTTGTGATAAGGATAATAAGTGAAAATTAAGATTTTGTATTCGAAAATAAATTCGTCTTTCCACTTTATTCATACTTTACTAAGTACAAAATCACTGTCAAATTAGCTTTACAAGCCATCTACAGTAGATAGTAGGTTTTCAACAAAAAGTTGATAAACATTCAGATCTGCCTTTTAGATTTACTATCAACTAGCAAAATATCGCTTTTGTTTTTTTTTAAGAGGTCGAGATAGATTTAGATCTATATTTGTATGCCAGTGACTATTAAAGAAAACTAAGAATTTGAACTTCTTGTTTTGGTTAAAATTCGTCTTATTATTACATTTTTTATTAAATGAAAGCTGACAATGCCGTTTTTTTTTTTTTGCTGATAGGATTGGCGTTTTCCATTTTGAATGACATCCTGAAATGGCAATCTGCGACCGCATAGGTTGCAGTGGATTAAAACCGGCCCTGTCTAAATGTAACCGATACAAAATCTTTATGTAATTTATACGTAAGCTATCTTCAATCAAATGGTAAGTGTTAGGAGACATGTCATATTGGCCAGTGTGTCAGGTTGCTAATTGTGCTATTGGTCGTTTCCTAATCTCCACATCTTAAAGATGATCCATCGTTTGACACATGGGAAGTAACTCACGTATTCCATTCTTTGAATGGCCAATGAGTTATTCAACTTTAAAAAAAATCAGTTTGTTGATTGGAGGAAATGAAGTCTCTGCTCATTCCTCCAAGTTTTAATTAAAATTCTCAACCGGAAGATTAATGTGGCTAAATGAAATATAACAAACATTTCGATTCTAATTAGTTCGCATGAATTCTAATAATACATCAGGAGAGAGAACCCGACAGACTACATATTGGCAAACATGTTTTTAATGGAAAATTGATGAACATAAATTAAAATGAAGAGATCTGTAGGTCATATAGTAGACTTACAAGAAGTAAATTTAGACCGAGACTGACGCATTGGAGAGGGGAGATAGAGAGAGAGAGAATAGATACTACAACTTGAGAGTCAGAAAACAAAGATGACAGGAAAGATATGAGAAAGCGAGAGACGCAAACAGTAAGAGAGAACGATAGAGAGACAGAAAAAAAGAAGGCAGAGAGAGACAGAAATAGATAGAGAGCGAAAGAAAGAAAGAAAAAAGAGAGGCAGAGAGATACAGATGGAGGGGGGAGATAGTGTGAGATTAAAGAAAAGTCAACAGAAAGAGAGAGAGAGAGCAAGAGAGAGAGAGAGCAACAAAGAGAGAGAGAGAGAGAGAGGGAGAGAAAGAGAGAGAGAGAGGCAGAGAGAAATCTATGGAGCGAGAGGCAGAAAGAAAAAAGAAAGATGCAGAGAGAAAGAGAGGCAGAGAGAAAAAAAGAAAGATGCAGAGAGAAAGAGAGGCAGAGAGAAAAAAGAAAGATGCAGAGAGAAAGAGAGGCAGAGAGAAAAAAGAGAGAGAGAGAGGCAGATTGAAAGAGAGAGGCAGAGAGAAAAAGAGAGAGGGAGATACACAGAGTGAGATGAAAGAAGAGTTGAGAGAGAGAGAGAGAGAGAAGGAAAAGAGATGAATTATAAAATATAACAAATGAAGCGAAATGTGCAAGGAAGAACAATACTATTGATAATAATTTAGTAAAGGTGTTTGCGTACATTTATGATTTCCAAGTTTATATCTATCAATTTTTACATTCCAATATTACAATGCAAATTAAACGATCTAAGACAATCTCCACATAATTGCACAATTTACACCAAAGTTTCAATGAATTTACTCCCCTTTCATGTAAATTAGTGTACTCCTTAAGGGGAAGTAACCTAGTTCAATCTAAAACGCTCCATGTATTTATTATTTGATCCAAGGTATCTAACTCTCTGAGGCTTTTAGGTCGTCACCAATCGCGTCATTATGTAGTCTGAAGAAGTGACCTTAACTAGTGCTTCTTGTTACTTCATTTTCTGAAGAGCTCTCATTAAAGAGTCCACCCTAACCCATATAATACATTGACTGGAAGTGAACGGCTTTTGCCTGCCAGAATCGTCTGACCAGCAAATGTACTGAAATTATAGCTTCGCTGTTCATTCTCAGTTCATAGTTTATCTATCGGATTCATATAAGATTTATATACAATGTATTTTTGACGCTGCACTAATCCTTGTATTATTACAGTTTGTATTTAATATGACAGTAAAGAGTCTTTTTCATTGTAATAGTGAAATAATTATAATAAGTATAAGTGGCAAGCGTGCTCGAGAGGCCAAGTATTAGTTTGACACCCGACTCGAGCAGAGTTGTGTTTACTGAGAGCCTAAAGGCAGCACGGAAAATCTTCTCCCAGATACCCCCTCACCTCCACTGGTCCACAAATGAGATTGGACCATAGCGCTCTGAGCATGCTATTAGCATGTAAGTAACGCTATATAAAAGCCATAATTTATCTAATTTATTTAATATTAATTGTCAAGGCTGCTTCAATTTATTAACAATTAATAGCATATTTACATTTCTAGAACTTATGCTAATATCCAGTAGAACTAGAAATAGCCCAGAGAATTAAAAATAAGCAAGAATCTTTTCAACAAAAATTTCTGGTTCTTTCTTGTCTATAGGGGAAGCTAATTTTAAAGAGGGTATAAATATATGCAAGGATAGACACTAAGCGGGATCAGTCAATAAATTTAAGACTTCATGTTTAGTGTATTTTGTAAACTTATTGTTGAAATTACATTTTTTTTTGTTATATGTTGTGTTTAACTTTTTAAAACAATGTCTACCTGTGTGATTAAAGTGTTTTATTTTGTAAATAGAAATTCTGTTATTTTTTCTCACTAAATATTTAACATTCATTGGACATCTGGTCATCAGATATAACTTCTGCCAAACACGGCGACATAATCAGCATTCGGTTACATTACAAATATTATAGATTAACATCAGGAGGCGAGTTGATTTGTAACATCCATTTGATAAACACCTAGATCGCCTCCTCGTGGATTTCACTTGTGGAAGCCAAATATTTTAAGTTATAGACTAGTCGGCATTTACCATAGTCCTCCCAGGCTTTGCCTCATGTCGCTAAGTAGATGTTTGTGTGTTCTGAATGAGGTAAAATTATTCGAATTAAACTGTTCACATTAAGATTTATATTAAACAGGATCGGTAGACGGAAAAAAAAATGTATACACTTAATTTCTTACACTATATTTATTCAGTGGTGTAGCTAAACATTTAGGGGGGGGGGGGCTTGATTTTTTTAGAAGCCCCTGCATTTTGACATTCGACATCATGGCATGACATAATGTACTTAATAATTATATAAATATAAATTCCTATTGGTATAGTATATAAGTAAAATAAACAAAAAATAATCATTAAAACTCTTTTAATGAATAGTACCGCTGTTTAATGGCGAGATAATACACAAGTGACACATCTCAGTTCATATCGCCTCACGTCTTGTTTTCTGTGCAGGCATCTATAACATTATCTAGATCAGTGCTGTCTAGTAGTTTAGACTCCACGTGGATAGCAATATTACACGGCAGAAATGTAATATTTAATGTTGAATGTAAAAAAAAAAACAACTTTAGGACATTCATTTTGGGGACCCTCAGGTGGGGGCCCGGTGGGACTTTCAAATTTGGACCTCTCCCCTTACCCCAGCGACGCCACTGTATATATTGTGTAATATGTTTGTTGAAATCTATTTAAGTGTATCTGTGGATTATTACTAGGCCTCCAATAAACTGTACTTGAGTTATTTCAAACATAATGAAAAAAATATTACAAGATGGGGGTAAACAACAGACCAACTCAGAGCATTGTGATGAGAATCATGCAATAAAAAGAAGGTTCCACTAATTAGACAGCAAATATAAACTGCAATCAACAACCCCAAAAGAAGTGTTGCGTGATTGTCTACAGTCCAGTCTGCTAGACTCAGATCTCGAGCTTCAACTCCCAGTGGAGGCTGGACTTTTTAATGGAGGATTTTCGGATGACCCTCAGTTCATTCTGCTTGATTGGAGTCTTGAGTTTGACCTACATGTTTCTTATGTCCCTTACTTCATTCTACGTTATTGAGTCTTGGTTCCACTATCTATCTATCTATCTATCTATCTATCTATCTATCTATCTATCTATCTATCTATCTATCTATCTATCTATCTATCTATCTATCTATCTATCTATCTATCTATCTATCTATCTATCTGTCTAATCTATTTAATCTATCTATCTATCTATCTATCTATCTATCTATCTATCTATCTATCTATCTATCTATCTATCTATCTATCTATCTATCTATCTATCTATCTATATATATATCTATCTATCTTTCTGTCTGTCTATCTATCTTACAATTAATTTTTTTTATACAATTACCTTACATAGATCATCATAGCTATATGATCATCGCTAGATGTAAGAAACTCATTTCAGGCGTGCCAGTTGGCAGTCAATACAAAGAGACAAATGGAAACCTTTCACTGGCCTATGTATGTGCGCAATTTCAGCATGCACTTATTTCAATTAAGCAAATCAGCAAAATAAAAAAACCAACCTGGCAAGTACGCGTCCCTATATTATTCTTAACGAGTGTATACAGCCTATTGATTCCATGTGCAAATCAGATTATAGTTCAATCTGATTGGAATCAGTGATCAACAAACTAATTAATTTGTTGGTGAAGGATTTATTTCGCTGCGTGCCTGGCAATTATAACTGACCGAAATAAATAATTTCAATAATTAATCTTCAGGTTTGTTGGCTAATTATTATTTCTTGTTGTTCAATTCGTGACTTTTTGTTTTTACTCTGTCCGAACTTTTTTTTTCTGTTCTCAAAAGTCATTAAATTAATCTCATGGCCAAGTGAAGCTGACTCCCCAGTCCCCACCTCCCCACCCCCCGCTGCCCGCCAAGAAACTAGAATGTTAAGTATGACAAAAATAAATGATCAAATATCTTTTAATAAATGTAAAAAAAAAAGACATTCCCAGGTATGTGCCACCTGATACAACATCGGATGTATAACACTCAATTCAGGAACAGCTTCTTATAAGTAAATCACCATATCTCCCGAAAAATATTAAACAATTATCTTCCCTTGCTTCTTGTTAGTCCTAGGCCCAATGTTATGGAGTGTGAGTGTGTTTCTATAGTGACGGGTGAGAAGAAGTTAGCAATCGGTTGGTGGCTATGTGAATGACGCAAGATAAGCGGCATTGTCGTCAGACGACTCCAGGATGCCAGGGTGTAAAGACGTGTTTTGAATGGGAGATTTGTTTTACAATATAAGTTTATTTTCATCTCAAGTTAAGTTAAATTTGTTTCTATTATAATAAAAGTTGCATTAAAGTTTGTTCACAAAGAAGTGATTAAAGTGATTTAAAGTCTTTTAAGTTAAAACATTAATACGCCTTCAGCGGTTTAGTTGTCTACCAGGAGTTTGGTGCTACAAGTCAACGACCGTCGACAAAAAAACAACAACTGGTGATTGCTACCGCACTAAGTGAA